>NW_012099521.1:49273-51565 GCF_000951045.1 Mandrillus leucophaeus | reverse complement strand
CTGGAAAGAAGCTTTCTGAGAAACTGCTTTGTGATGTGTAACTTCCACTCACAGAGTTACAGCTGTATTTCGTGGAGCTGCTTGCTAGCCTTATTTCTGTGGAATCTGAGAACTGATATTTCGAATCCCTTGGAAGTCTAGAGGGCCAAAGGAAATGTCCTCCTATAGAAAGGAGAAAGAAGCTTTCTGAGAAACTTCTTTCTGTTCTGTGAAATCATTTCACAGAGTTATAGCTTTCCCCTCAAGAAGCCTTTCGAAAAGACTGTTCTTCTGGGGTTGGCAAAGTGATGTTTGGAAGCCCATGGAGGGCAAAGGTGAAAAAGAAAATATCCTCAGAGAAATAGTGGAAAGAAGCTTTCTGAGAAACTGCTTAGTGTTCTGTGAAATCATCTCACAGATTTACAGCTTTCCCCTTAACAAGCCTTTCGCTAAGACTGTTCTTGTGGAATTGGCAAAGTGATATTTGGAAGCCCATGGAGGGCTATGGTTCAAAAGAAAATATCCTCAGAGAAAAACTGAAAAGAAGCTTTCTGAGAATTTGCTTTGTGTTCTGTTAATTCATTTCACAGAGTAACAGCATTCCCCTCAAGAAGCTGTTCGCTAAGACTGTTTTTGTGGAATTTGCAAAGTGATATTTGGAAGCCCATAGGGGACTATGGTGCAAAAGATAATATCCTAAGAGAAAAACTGGAAAGAAGCTTTCTGAGAAACTGCTTTGTGATGTGCAACTTTCACTCACAGAGTTACAGCTGTATTTCGTGGGGCTGTTTGCTAGCCTTCATTCCGTGGAATCTGAGAATTGATATTTCGGATCCCTTGGAAAGGTATAGGGCCAAAGGAAATATCCTCCGATAGAAAACAGAAAGAATCTTTATGAGAAACATCTTTGTGTTCTGTGAAATCATCTCACAGAATTACAGCTTTCCCCTCAAGAAGACTTTAGATAAGACTGTTCTTGTGGAATTTGTAAAGTGATATTTGGAAGTCCATGGAGGGCTATGGTGAAAAAGAAAATATCCTCAGATAAAAACTGGAAAGAAGCTTTCTGAGAAACGAATTAAGGTTCTGCTAATTCATTGCACAGAGTTACAGCTTTCCCCTCAAGAAACCGTTCGCTAAGACTGTTCTTGTGGAATTTGCAAACTGATATTTGGTAGCCCATAGAGGGCTATGGAGAAAAAGAAAATATCCTCAGAGAAAAACTGGAAAGAAGCTTTCTGAGAAACTGTTTTATGATGTGTAACTTCCACTCACAGACTTACAGCTGTATTTCTTGGAGCTGTTTGCTAGCCTTATTTCTGTGGAATCTAAGAACTGATATTTCGGATCCCTTGGAAGACTATAGAGCATAAGGAAATACCCTACGATAGAAAAGAGAAAGAAGTTTACTGAGAAACTTCTTTGTGTTCTGTGAAATCATCTCACAGAGTTACAGCTTTCCCCTCAAGAAGCCCTTCACTAAGATTGTTCTTGTGGAATTGGCAAAGTGATAATTGGAAGCCCATGGTGGGCTATGGTGAAAAAGAAAATATAATCAGAGAAAAACTGGAAAGAAGCTTTCTGAGAAACTAACTAGTGTTCTGTTAATTCATTTCACAGAGTTACACCTTTGCCCTCAAGAAGCCCTTCGCTAAGACTGTTCTTGTGGAATTTGCAAAATGATATTTGCAAGCCCATCGAGGTCTATGGTGTAAAAGAAAATATCCTCAGAGAAAAACTGGAAAGAAGCTTTCTGAGAAACTGCTTTGTGATGTGTAAATTCCACTCACAGAGTTACAGCTGTACTTCCTGGAGCTGTTTGGTCGCCTTATTTCTGTGGAATTTGAGAACTGATATTTCAGATACGTTTGAAGATTATAGGCCAAAGTAAATATCCTCCGATAGAAAAGAGAAAGAAGCTTTCTGAGAAACTTCTTTGTGTTCTGTGAAATCATCTCACAGAATGACAGCTTTCCCCTCAAGAAGCCTTTCGCTGAGACAGTTCTTCTGGAATTTGCAAAATGATATTTGGAAGCCCATGGAGGGCTATGGTGAAAAAGAAAATATCCTCAGAGAAAAGCTGGAAAGAAGCTTTCTGAGAAACTGCTTAGTGTTCTCCTAATTCATCTCACAGAGTTATAGCTTTCCCGTCAAGAAGACGTTCGCTAAGATTATTCTTGTGGAATTTGCAAAGTGATACTTGCAAGCCCATAGAGGGCTATGGTGAAAAAGAAAATATCCTCAGAGAAAAACTGGAAAGAAGGTTTCTGAGAAACTGCTTGATGATGTGTAACTTCCACTCACAGAGTTACA
>NW_012099521.1:45564-48479 GCF_000951045.1 Mandrillus leucophaeus | reverse complement strand
ATCCTCCGACAGAAAAGAGAAAGAATCTTTCTGAGAAACTTCTTTGTGTTCTGTGAAATCATCTCACAGAGTTACAGCTTTCCCCTCAAGAAGCCTTTCTCTAAGACTATTCTTGTGGAATTGGCAAAGTGATACTTGGAAGCCCATGGAGGGCTATTGTGAAAAAGAAAGTATCCTCAGAGAAACACTGAAAAGACACTTTCTGAGGAACTGCTTAGTGTTCTGTTAATTCATTTCACAGAGTTACAGCATTCCCCTCAACAAGCCGATCGCTAAGACTGTTCTTGTGGAAGTTGCAAAGTGATATTTGGAAGCCCTTAGGGGACGATGGTGAAAAAGATAATATCCTCAGAGAAAAACTGGAAAGAAGCTTTCTGAGAAACTGCTTTGTGATGTGCAACTTCCACTCACAAAGTTACAGCTGTATTTCGTGGAGCTGTTTGCTAGCCTTAATTCCGTGGAATCAGAGAATTGATATTTCGGATCCCTTGGAAGGTTATAGGGCCAAAGGAAATATCCTCCGATAAAAAAGAAAAAGAATCTATATGAGAAACTTCTTTGTGTTCTTTGAAATCATCTCACAGAGTTACAGCTTTCCCCTCAAGAAGCATTTCGCTAAGATTGATCTTGTGGAATAGGCAAAGAGATAATTGGAATCTCATGGAGGGCTATGGTGAAAAAGGGAATATCCTCAGATGAAAACTGGAAAGAAGCTTTCTGAGAAAATGCTTAGTGTTCTGTTAATTCATCTCACCGAGTTACAGCTTTGCTCTCAAGAAGCCGTTCCCTAAGCCTGTTCTTGTGGAATTTGCGAAGTGATATTTGCAAGCCCATAGAGGTCTATGGTGAATAAGAAAATCTCGTCAGAGAAAAACTGCAAAGAAGCTTTCTGAGAAACTGCTTTGTGATGTGTAACTTCCATTCACAGAGTTACAGCTGTATTTCCTGCAGCTATTTGGTCGCCTTATTTCTGTGGAATTTGAGAACTGATATTTCGGATCCTTTGGAAGACTATAGGGTCAAAGGAAATATCCTCCGATAGAAAAGAGAAAGAAGCTTTCTGAGAAACTTCTTTGTGTTCTGTGAAATCATCTCACAGAGTTGCAGCCTTCCCCTCAAGAAGTCTTTCGCTAAGACGATTCTTGTGGAATTGGCAAAGTGATATTTGGTAGCCCATGCAGGGCTACGGTGAAAAAGAAAACATCCTCAGAGAAAAACTCGAAAGAAGCTTTCTGAGAAACTTCTTAGTGTTCTGTTAATTCATTTCACAGAGTTACCGCTTTTCCATCAAGAAGCCGTTCGCTAAGACTGTTCTTGTGGAATTTGCAAAGTGATATTTGCAAACCTATAGAGGGCTATGGTGAAAAAGAAAATGTCGTCAGAGAAAAACTGGAAAGAAGCTTTCTGAGAAACTGCTTTGTGATGTGTGACTTCCACTCACAGAGTTACAGCTGTATTGCGTGGAGGTGTTTGCTAGTCTCATTTCTGTGGAATCTGAGAACTGATATTTCGGATCCCTTGGAAGACTAGAGGGCCAAAGGTAATATCCTCAGAAAGAAAAGAGAAAGAAGCCTTTTGAGAAACTTCTTTGTGTTCTGTGAAATCATCTCACAGAGTTACAGCTTTCCCCTCAAGAAACCTTTTGCTAAGACTATTCTTGTGGAATTGCAAAGTGATATTTGGAAGCCCATGGAGAGCTATGGTGAAAAAGAAAATATCCTCAGAGAATAACTGGAAAGTTTTCTGAGAAACTGTTTAGTGTTCTGTTTATACATCTCACAGAGTTTCAGCTTTACCCCCAAAAAGCCGTTTGCTAAGACTGTTCTTGTGGCATTGGCAAATGATATTTTTAAGCTCATAGAGGACTATGGTGAGAAAGAAAATATCGTCACAGAAAAACTGGAAAGAAGATTTCTGAGAAACTGCTTTGTGATGTGTGACTTCCACTCACAGAGTTCCATCAGCATTTCGGGGATCTGTTTGCAAGCCTTATTTCTGTGGAATCTGAGAACTGATATTTCGGATCCCTTGGAAGACTATAGGGCCAAAGGAAATATCCTCCGATAGAAAAGAGAAGAAGCTTTCTGAGAAACTGCTTTGTGATGTGAAACTTCCACTCACAGAGTTACAGCTTTCCCCTCAAGATGTCTTTCGCTAAGATTGTCCTTGCAAATTGGCAAAGTAATATTTGGAAGCCCATGGAGGGCTATGGTGAAAAATAAAATATCCTCAGAGAAAAACTGGAAAGAAGCTTTCTGAGAAACTGCTTATTGTTCTGTTAACTCATCTCACAGAGTTACAGCTTTCCCCTCAAGAAGCCGTTCGCTAAGACTGTTCTTGTGGAATTTGCAAAGTGATATTTGCAAGACTATAGAGGGCTATGCTGAAAAAGAAAATCTCCTCAGAGAAAAAGTGGAAAGAAGCTTTCTGAGAAACTGCTTTGTGATGTGTGACTTGCGCTCACAGAGTTGCAGCTGTATGTCGTGTAGCTGTTTTCTAGCCTTATTTCTCTGGAAACTGAGAACTGATATTTCGGATCCCTTGGAAGACTATAGGGCCAAAGGAAATATCCTCCGATAGAAAAGAAAAGAAGCTTTCAGAGAAACTGCTTAGTGTTCTGTTAATTCATCTCACAGAGTTACAGTTTTCACCTCAAGAAGCTGTTCGCTAAGACTGTTCTTGTGGAATTTGCAAAGTGATATTTGGAAGCCCATAGGGGACTATGGTGAAAAAGATAATCTCCTAAGAGAAAAACTGGAAAGAAGCTTTCTGAGAAACTGCTTTGTGATGTGCAACTTCCACTCACAGAGTTACAGCTGTATTTCGTGGAGCTGTTTGCTAGCCTTAATTCCGTGGAATCTGAGAATTGATATTTCGGATCCTTTGGAAAGGTATAGGGCCAAAGGAAATATCCT
>NW_012099521.1:39526-44997 GCF_000951045.1 Mandrillus leucophaeus | reverse complement strand
ACAGAGTTACAGCTTTTCCCTCAAGAAGCCGTTCGCTAAGACTGTTCTTGTGGAATTTGTAAAGTGATATTTGCAAGCCCATAGAGGTCTATGGTGAAAAAGAAAATCTCGTCAGAGAAAAACTGAAAAGAAGCTTTTTGAGAAACTGCTTTGTGATGAGTAACTTCCACTCACAGAGTTACAGCTGTACTTCCCGGAGCTGTTTGCTAGCCTTATTTCTTTGGAATCTAAGAACTGATATTTCGGATCCCTTGAAAGACTATATGTCCAAAGGAAATATCCTCCGACAGAAAAGAGAAAGAAGCTTTCTGAGAAACTTCTTTGTGTTCTGTGAAATCATCTCACAGAGTTACAGCTTTCCCCTCACCAAGTCTTTCGCTAAATCTTTTCTTCTGGAATTGGCAAAGTGATATTGGAAGCCCATGGAGGGCTATGGTGAAAAAGAAAATATTCTCAGATAAAAACTGGAAATAAGCTTTCTGAGAAATTACTTAGTGTTCTGTCAATTCATGTCATACAATTTCAGCTTTCCCGTCAAGAAGCCGTTCGCTAAGACTATTCTTGTGGAATTTGCAAAGTGATATTTGCAAACCTATAGAGGGCTATGGTGAAAAAGAAAATCTCGTCAGAGAAAAACTGGAAAGAAGCTTTCTTAGAAACTGCTTTGTGATGTGTGACTTCCACTCACAGAGTTACAGCTGTATTTCGTGGAGCTGTTTGCTAGCCTTATTTCTGTGGAATCTGAGAACTGATATTTCGGATCCCTTGGAAGTCTATAGGGCCAAATGAAATATCCTCCGATAGAAAAGAGAAGGAATCATTCTGAGAGACTTCTTTGTGTTCTGTGAAATCATCTCACAGTGTTACAGCCTTCTCCTCAAGAAGTCTTTCACAAAGACTGTTCTTGTGGAATTGCAAAGTGATATTTTGAAGCCCATGGAGGGCTATGGTGAAAAAGAAAATATTCTCAGAGAAAAATTGGAAGGAAGCTTTCTGAGAAACTGCTTAGTGTTCTGTTAATTCCTCTCACAAAGTTACAGCTTTCCCCTCAAGAAGCCATTCGCTAAGACTGTTATTGTGGAATTTGTAAAGTGATATTTGCAAGCCCATAGAGGACTATGGTGAAAAAGAAAATCTTGTTAGAGAAAAACTGGAAAGAAGCTTCCTGAGAAAGTACTTTGTGATGTGTGACTTCCAGTCTCTGAGTTACAGCTGTGTTTCTTGGAGCTGTTTGCAAGACTTATTTCTGTGGAATCAGAGAACTGTTATTTCGGATCCCTTTGAAAACTATAGGACCAAGGGAAATATCATCCGATAAAAATGAGAAAGAAGATTTCTAAGAAACTTCTTTGTGATCTATGATTTCATCTCACAGAGTTACAGCTTTCCCCTCAAGAAGCCATTCGCTGAGACTGTTGTAGTGGAAGTTGCCTACTGATATTTGGAAGATCATGGAGGGAATGGTGAAAAAGAAATTATCCTCATATAAAAACTGGCAAGAAGTTTTCTGAGAAACTGCTTTGTGTTCTGTTAATTTATCTGACAGATTTACAGCTTTCCCCTCAAGAAGCCTTTCGCTAAGACTGTTGTTGTGGAATTTGCAAAGTGATATTTGAAAGCCCATGGATGACTATGGTGAAAAAGAAAATATCCTCAGATAAAAACTGGAAAGAAGCTTTCAGAGAAACTGTTTTGTGATGTGTGACTTCCACTCACTGAGTTACAGCTGTATTTCGTGGAGTTGTGGGCCAGCCTTTTTTCTGTGGAATCTGAGAACTGTTATTTCGGATCCATTTGAAGGCTATACGGCCGAAGGAAATATCCTCCGATAAAAATGAGAGAGAAGCTTTCTGAGAAACTTCTTTGTGATTTGTGAATTCATCGCACAGAGTTACAGAATTCCCCTCAAGAAGCCTTTCGCTAAGACTGTTGTTGTGGAATTTGCCAAATGATATTTGGAAGCCTACGGAAGGCTATGGTGAAAAAGAAAATATCCTCAGATAAAAAGTGGAAAGAAGCTTTCTGAGAAACTGCTTTGTATTTTGTTAGTTCATCTTACAGAGTTATAGCTTTCCCCTCAGGAAGCCGCTCGCTAAGACTGTCCTTGTGGAATTTGCAAGGGATAGTTGGAAGCCCTTAGAGGACTATTTTGAAAAAGAAAACATCCTCAGATAAAAACTGGAAAGAAGCTTTCTGAGAACTGCTTTGTGATGTGTGATATCCACTCAATGAGTTACAGCTGTATTTCGTGGATCTGTTTGCTAGCCTTATTTCTGTGGAATCTGAGAACTGATAATTCGGATAAGTTGGAAGACTATAGGGCTAAAGGAAATATCCTCCGATAAAAATGAGACAGAAGATTTCTGTGAACCTTCTTTGTGATCCCTGAATTCATTTCACAGAGTTACAGCTTTCCCGTCAAGAAGCCATTCGCTAAGACTGTTCTTGTGGAATTTGCAAAGTGATATTTGGAACTCCTAAAGGACTATGGTGAAAAATAAAATATCCTCAGATAAAAACTGGAAAGAAGCTTTCTGAGAAACCGGTTTGTGTTCTGTTATTTCATCTCAGAGTTACAGCTTTCCCCTCAAGAAGACGATCGCAAAGACTGTTCTTCTGGAATTTGCAAAGTGATATTTGTCAGCCCATAGAGGACTATGGTGAAAAAGAAAATATCCTCAGATAAAAACTGGAAAGAAGCTTTCTGAGAAACTGTCTTGTTATGTGTAACTTCTACTCACTGAGTTACAGCTGTATTTCGTGGAGCTGTTTGCTAGCCTTATTTCTGTGGAATCTGAGAATTGTTATTTCGGATGCCTTTGAAGGCTTTACGGCCAATGGAAATATTCTCCGATAAAAATGAGACAGAAGCTTTCTGAGAAACTTCTTTGTGATCTGTGAATTCATTTCACAGAGGTACAGCTCTCCCCTCAAGAAACTTTTCGCTAAGACTGTTCTTGTGGAATTTGAAAACTGATATTTGGAAGCCCATGGAGGCTATGGTGAAAAAGAAAATATCCTCAGAGAAAAACTGGAAAGAAGCGTTCAGAAACTGCTTTGTGTTCTGTTAATTCATCTCACAGAGATACAGCTTTCCCCTCAAGAAGCAGTTCACTAAGACCGTTCTTGTGGAATTTGCAAATTGATATTTGGAACTCCTAGAGGAGTATGGTGAAAAAGAAAATATCCTCAGATAAAAACTGGAAAGAAACTTTCTGAGAAACTGCTTTGTGTTCTGTTACCTCATCTCAGAAAGTTACAGCTTTCCCCTCAAGAAGCCGTTCGCTAAGACTGTTCTTGTCTAATTTGCAAAGTGATATTTGGAAGCCCTTAGAGGACCATGGTGAAAAAGAAAATATCCTCCAATAAAAACTGGAAAGAAGCTTCCTGAGAAACTGCTTTGTGTTCTGTTAATTCATCCCTCAGACTTAGAGCTTTCCCCTCAAGAAGCCTTTCGCTAACACTGTTCTTGTGGAATTTGCAAAGTGATATTTGGACCTCCTGAAGGACTATGGTGAAAAAGAAAATATCCTCAGATAAAAACTGGAAAGAAGCTTTCTGAGAAACTGCTTTGTGATGTGTAACTTCTACTCACTGAGTTACAGCTGTATTTCGTGGAGCTGTTTGCTAGTCTTATTTCTGTGGAATCTGAGAATTGTTATTTCGGATGCCTTTGAAGGCTTTGCGGCCAAAGGAAATATTCTCCGATAAAAATGAGACAGAAGCTTTCTGAGAAACTCCTTTGTGATCCGTGAATTCATGTCACAGAGGTAAAGCTCTCCCCTCAAGAAGCCTTTCGCTAAGACTGTTCTTGTGGAATTTGAAAACTGATATTTGGAAGCCCATGGAGGGCTATAGTGAAAAAGAATATATCCTCAGAGAAAAACTGGAAAGAAGCTTTCTGAGAAACTGCTTTGTGATGTGTGACTTCCACTCACAGAGTTACAGTGTTACAGCAGTATTTCTTAGAGGTGTTTGCTAGCCTTATTTCTGTGGAATCTGCGAACGTTATTTCTGATCCTTTTGAAGACTATAGGGCCAAAGGAAATATCCTCTGATAAAAATGAGAAAGAAGATTTCTGAGACACTTCTTTGTGTTCTGTTAATTTATCTGACAGATTTACAGCTTTCCCATCAAAAAGCCGTTCGCGAAGACCGTTCTTGTGGAATTTGCAAATTGATATTTGGAACTCCTAGAGGAGTATGGTGAAAAAGAAAATATCCTCAGATAAAAACTGGAAAGAAGCTTTCTGAGAAACTGCTTTGTGTTCTGTTATTTCATTCACAAAGTTACTGCTTTCCACTCAAGAAGCCGTTCGCTAAGACTGTTCTTGTGGAATTTGCAAAGTGATATTTGGAAGCCCTTAGAGGACCATGGTGAAAAAGAAAATATCCTCAGATAAAAACTGGAAAGAAGCTTCCTGAGAAACTGCTTTGTGTTCTGTTAATTCATCCCTCAGAGTTACAGCTTTCCCCTCAAGAAGCCTTTCGCTAAGACTGTTCTTGGGGAATTTGCAAAGTGATATTTTTTAAGCCCTTAGAGGACTGTTGTGAAAAAGAAAATATCCTCAGATAAAAACTGGAAAGCAGCTTTCTGAAAAACTACTTTGTGATGTGTGACTTCCACCCATTGAGTTACAGCTGTATTTTGTGGAGCTGTTTGCTAGCGTTATTTCTATGGAATCTGAGAACTGTTATTTCGGATCCCTTTGAAGTCTATAGGGCCAAAGGAAAAATCCTCCGATAAAAATGAGAAAGAAGCTTTCTGAGAAACTGCTTTGTGATGTGTGACTTCCGCTCACTGAGTTACAGTTGTATTTCGTGGAGCTCTTTGCTAGCCTTCTTTCTGTGGAATCTGAGAACTGTTACATCGGATCACTTTGAAGATTATACGGCCAAAGAAAATATCTTCTGATAAAAATGAGACAGAAGCTTTCTAAGACACTTCTTTGTGATCTGTGAATTCATCTCACAGATTTACAGCTTTCCCCTCAAGAAGCCTTTCGTTAAGACTGTTCCTGTGGAAGTTGCCTACTGATATTTGGAAGCCCATGGAGGGGTATGGTGAAAAAGAAAATATCCTCAGAAGAAAACTGGAAAGAAGCTTTCTGAGAAACTGCTTTGTGTTCTGTTGACTCATCTCACAGATTTACAGCTTGCCCCTCAAGAAGCCGTTCACTAGGACTGTTCTTGTTGAATTTGCATAGTGATATTTGGAACCCCGTAGAGGACTATGGTGAAAAAAAAAATATCCTCTGATAAAAACTAAAAAGAAGCTTTCTGAGAAACTACTTTGTGATGTGTGACTTGCACTCATTGAGATACAGCTGTATTTCATCGAGCTGTTTGCTAGCCTTATTTCTGTGGAATCTGAGAACTGTTTTTTCTGATCCCTTTGAAGTCTATAGGGCCAAAGGAAATATCCTCCGATAAAAATGAGAAAGAAGCTTTCTGAGAAACTTCTTTGTGAT
>NW_012099521.1:29653-39200 GCF_000951045.1 Mandrillus leucophaeus | reverse complement strand
CAAAGTGATATTTGGAAACGTATAGAGGACTATGGTGAAAAAGAAAATATCCTCAGATAAAAACTGGAAAGAACCTTTCTGAGAAACTGCTTTGGGATGTGTGCCATTCACTCACGTAGTTGCAGCTGTATTTCGTGAAGTTTTTTGCTAGCCTTATTTCTGTGGAATATGAGAACTGTTATTTCGGATCCCTCTGTAGACTATACGGCCAAAGGAAATATCCTCCGATAAAAACGAGAAAGAAGCTTTCTGAGAAACTGCTTTGTCGTCTGTGAATTCATTTCACAGAATTACAGCTTTCTCCTCAAGAAGCCTTTCGCTAGGGCTGTTCTTGTTGAATTTGTCAACTGATATTTGGAAGCCCATGGAGGGCTGTTGAAAAAGAAAATATCCTGAGATAAAAATTGAAAGAAGCTTTCTGAGAATCTGCTTTGTGTTGTGTTAGTTCATCTCACAGAGTTACAGCTTTCCCCTCAAGAAGCCGATGGCTAATACTGTTCTTGTGGAATTTGCCAAATGATATTTGGAAGCCCATGGAGGTCTATGGTAGAAAGAAAATATCCTCAGATAAAACTGGAAAGAAATTTTCTGAGAAACTGCTTTGTGATGTGTGACTTCCAGTCACTGAGTTACAGCAGTATTTCGTGGAGCTGTATGCTAGCCTTATTTCTCTGGAATCTGAGAACTGTTATTTGGGATCCCTAGGAAGACTATAGGGCCTAAGGAAATATCCTCTGATAAAAATGTGAAAGAAGCTTTCTCAGAAACTTCTTTGTGATCTGTGAATTCATCTCACAAAGTTACAGCTTTCCCGTCAAGAAGTCGTTCGCTAAGACTGTTCTTGTGGAATTTGCAAAGTGATATTTGGAACTCCTAGAGGTCTATGGTGAAAAAGAAAATATCCTCAGAGAAAAACTGGAAAGAAGCTTTCTGAGAAACTGCTTTGTGATGTGTGACTTCCACTCACTGAGTTACAGCTGTATTTCGTGGAGCTGTTGCAAGCCTTATTTCTGTGGAATCTGAGAACTGTTTTTTCGGATCCCTTGGAAGACTATTGGGCCAAAGGAAATATCCTCCAATAAAAATGAGACAGACCGTTTCTGAGAAACTTCTTTGTGATCTGTGAATTCATCTCACAGGGTTATAGCTTTCCCTTCAAGAAGCCTTTCGCAAAGATTGTTCTTGTGGAATATGCCAACAAATATTTGGAATCCCATGGAGATCTATGGTGATAAAGAAAGTATACTCAGATAAAAACTGGAAAGAAGCTTTCTGAGAAACGGCTTTGTGTTCTGTTAATTCATCTCACAGAGTTACAGATTTCCGCTCAAGAAGTGGTTCCCTCAGACTGTTCTTGGGGAACTTACAAAGTGATATTTGGAAGCCCATAGAGGACTATGCTGAAAAAGAAAGTATCCTCAGATAAAAACTGGAAAGAAGCTTTCTGAGAAATTGCTTTGTGATGTGTGACTTCCACTCACTGAGTTACAGCTGTATTTCGTAGAGCTGTTAGCTAGCCTTATTTCTGTGGAATCTGAGAACTATTATTTCGGATCCCTTTCAAGTCTGTAGGGCCAAAGGAAATATCCTCTTATAAAAATGCGACAGAAGCTTTCTAAGAAACTTCTCTGTGATCTGTGAATTCATGTCACAGAGTTACAGCTTTCCCCTCAAGAAGCCTTTCGCTAAGACTGTTGTTGTGGAATTTGCCAATTGATATTTGGAGCACATGGTGTGTTATGGTGAAAAAGAAAATATCCTCAGATAAAAACTGGAAAGAAGCTTTCTGAGAAACTGCTTTGTGTTCTGTTAATTCATCTCACAGACTTACAGCTTTCCCCTCAAGAAGTCGTTTGCTAAGACTGTTCTTGTTGAATTTGCAATGTGATATTTGGGAGCCCCTAGAGGACTATGGTGAAAAGAAAATATCCTCAGATTAAAAACTGGAAAGAAGCTTTCTGAGAAACTGCTTTGTGATGTATGAATTCCACTCACTGAGTTACAGCTGTATTTCATGGAGCTGTTTGCTAGTCTTATTTCTGTGGAATCTGAGAACTGTTATTTCTGATCCCTTTGAAGGCTATAAGGCCAAAGGAAATATCCTCCGATAAAAATGAGACAGAAACTTTCTGAGAAACTTGTTTGTGATCTGTGAATTCATCCCACAGAGTTACAGCGTTCCCCTCAAGAAGTCTTTCGCTAAGTCTGTCCTTGCGGAATTTGTCAACTGATATTTGGAAGCCCATGGAGGGCTATGGTGAAAAAGGAAATATCCTCAGATAAAAACTGGAAAGAAGTTTTCTGGGAAACTGCTTTGTGTTTGTTAATTCATCTCACAGATGTACAGCTTTCCACTCAGGAAGCCCTTCGCTAAGACTGTTCTTGTGGAATTTGCAATGTGATATTTGGAAGCCCATAGAGGACTATGGTGAAAAAGAAAATAGCCACAGATAAAAACTGGAAAGAAGCTTTCTGAGAAACTGCTTTGTGATGGTGACTTCCATTTACTGAGTTACAGCTGTATTTCGTGGAGCTGGTTGCTAGTCTTATTTTTGTGGAATCTGAGAACTGTTATTTCGGTTCCCTTTGAAAGCTATATGGTTAAAGGAAATATCCTCCGATAAAAATGAGAAAGAAGCTTTCTGAGAAACTTCCTTGTGATCTGAGAATTCTTCTCACAGAGATACATCCTTGCCCTGAAGAAGCCTTTCACTAAGACTGTTACTGTGGAATTGGCCAACTGATATTTGGAAGCCCATGGATGGCTATGGTGAAAAAGAAAATATCCTCAGATAAAAACTGGAAAGAAGCTTTCTGAGATACTGCTTTGTGTTCTGCTAATTCATCTCACAGAGTTACAGCTTTCCCATCCAGAAGTCGTTCACTAAGACTGTTCTTGTGGAATTTTCCCGGTGTTACGTGGAAGCCCCTAGAGGACGATAGTGAAAAAGAAAATATCCTCAGATAAAAACTGGAAAGAAGCTTTCTGAGAAACTGTTTTGTGATGTGTGACTTCCACTCACAGAGTTACAGCTGTATTTCCTGGAGATGGTTGCTAGCCTTATTTCTGTGGAATCTGTGATCTGTTATTTCGGATCCCTTTGAAGTTTATAGGGCCAAAGGAAATATCCTCCAATATAAATGAGACAGAAACTTTCTGAGAAACTTCTTTGTGATCTGTGAATACATCTCACAGAGTTACAGGTTTCCCCCTAAGAAGCCTTTCACTAAGACTGATCCCGTGCTATTTGCCAACTGATATTTGGAAGCCCATGGAGTGCTATGGTGAAAAAGAAAGTATCCTCTGATAAAAACTGGAAAGAAGTTTTCTGAGAAACTTCTTTGTGTTCTGTTAATTCATCTCACAGAGGTACAGCTTTCTCCTCAAGAGCCGTTCGCTAACACTGTTCTTGTGGAATTTGCAAAGTGATATTTGTCAGGCCCTAGAGTACTATGGTGAAGAAGAAAAGATCCTCAGATAAAAACTGGAAGGAAGCTTTCCGAAAAACTGCTTTCTGATGCGTGACTTCCACTCACTGAGTTACAGCTGTATTTCGTGGAGTTGTTTGCTCTCCTTATTTCTGAAGAATCTGAGAACTGTTATTTCGGATCCCTTTGAAGACCATAGGGCCAAAGGAACTCTCCTCCGATAAAAATGAGACAGAATCTTTCTGAGAAACTTCTTTGTGATCTGTGAATTCATCTCACAGGGTTACAGTTTCCCCTCAGAAGCCATTCGCTAAGACTGTTCTTGTGGAATTTGCCCAGTGTTATTTGGAAACCCATAGAGGACTATGGTGAAAAAGAAAATATTCTCAGATAAAAATTGGAAAGTAGATTTCTGAGAAACTGCTTTGTGAGGTGTGACTTACACTCACTGAGTTACAACTGTATTTCGTGGAGCTGTTTGCTTGCCTTATTTCTGTGGAATCTGAGAACTGCTACTTCGGATCCTTTTGAAGACTATATGGCCAATGGAAATATCCACCGATAAAAGTGAGACAGAATCTTTCGGAGAAACTTCTTTGTGATCTGTGTACTCAACTCACAGAGTTACAGCTTTCCCCAAAAGAAGTCTTTCGCTAACACTCTTCTTGTGGAAAATGCCCACTGATATTTGGAAACCATTGGAAGGCTATGGTGAAAAAGAAAATATCTTCAGATAAAAACTGGAAAGAAGCTTTTTGAGAAACTGCTCTGTGTTCTGTTAATTCATCTCACAGAGTTACAGCTTTCCCCTCAAGAAGCCGTTCGCTAAGATTGTTCTTGTGGAATTTGCAAAGTGATATTTGGAAGCCCATAGAGGACTACGGTGAAAAAGAAAATACCTTCAGATAAAAACTGGAAAGAAACTTTCTGAGAAAATGCTTTGTGATGTGTGACTTCCACTCGCGGAGTTACAGCTGTATTTCGTGGAGCTGTTGGCTAGCCTTATTTCTGTGGAATATGAGAAGTGTTATTTCGGATCCCTTTGAAGACTATAGAACCAAAGGAAATATCTTCCAATAAAAATGAGAAAGAAGCTTTCTGAAAACTTGTTTTTGTTTTGTGAATTCATCTCAAGGAGTTACAGCTTTCCCCTCAAGAAGCCTTTCCTAAGACTGTTACTGTGGAATTTGCCAACTGATATTTGGAAGCCCATGGATGGATACGGTGAAAAAGAAAATATCCTCAGATAAAAAATGGAAAGAAGCTATCTGAGAAACTGCCTTGTGATGTGTGACATCAACTCACTGAGTTACAGCTGTATTTCGTGGAGCTGTTTGCTTGCCTTATTTCTGTGAAATCTGAAAACTGCTAATTCAGATCTCTTTGGAGACTATAGGTCCAATGGAAATATCCTCCTACAAAAATGAGAAGGAAGCTTTCTGAGAAACTTCTTTGTGATGTGTGATTTCATCTCGTAGTGTTACAACTTTCCCCTCAAGAAGTCTTTCGCTAACAGTATTCTTGTGGAAAATGCCCACTGATATTTTTAAGTCCATGGAAGTCTATGGTGAAAAAGGAAATATCCTCACAGAAAAGCTGGAAAGAAGCCTTCTGAGAAACTGCTTTGTGTTCTGTAAATTCATCTCACAGAGTTACAGCTTTCCCCTCAACAAGCCGTTCGCTAAGACTGTTCTTGTGGAATTTGCAAAGTGATATTTGTGAGCCCATAGAGGATATGGTGAAAAAGATAATATCCTCTGATAAAAACTGGAAACAAGCTTTCTGAGAAACTTCTTTGTGATGTGTGACTTCCCCTCAATGATTTACAGCTGTATTTAGTTGATCTGGTTGCTAGCCTTATTTCTGATGGATGTGAGAACTGTTATTTTGGATCCCTTTGAAGTCTATACGTCTAAAGGAAATATCCTCCGATAAAAATGAGACAAGCTTTCTCAGAAACTTCTTTGTTATCTGTGAATTCATCTCACAGAGTTACAGCTTTCGCCTCAAGCAGCCTTTTGCTAAGACAGTTACTGTGGAATTTGGCAACTGATACTTGGAAGCCCAAGGAGGGCTATGGTGAAAAAGAAAATATCCTCAGATTAAAACTGGAAAGAAGCTTTCTGAGAAACTGCTTTGTGTTCTGTTAATTCATCTCACAGATTTACAGGTTTCCCCTCAAGACGCCGTTCGCTAAGACTGTTTTTGTGGAATTTGCAACGTGATATTTGGAAGCCCATAGATGACTATGTTGAAAAAGAAAATATCAACAGATAAAAACTGGAAAGAAGCTTTCGGATAAACTGCTTTGTGATGTGTGACTTCCACTCACTGATTCGTGGAGCTGGTTGCTAGCCTTGTTTCTGTGGAATCTGAGAACTGTTATTTCGGATCCCTTTGAAGACTATTGGGCCAAGGGAAATATCCTCCGATAAAAATGAGAAAGAAGCTTTCTGAGAAACTTCTTTGTGATCTGTGAATTCATCTCACAGAGTTACAGCTTCCCCCTCAAGAAGCCTTTCACTAAGACTGTTGTTGTGGAATTGGCCCACTGATATTTGGAAGATGATGGAGGGTTTGGTGAAAAAGAAAGTATCCTCAAATATAAACTGTAAAGAAACTTTGTGAGAAACTGATTTGTGTTTTGTTAATTCATCTCACAGAGTTACAGCTTTCCCCTAAAGAAGCCGTTCGCTAAGAATGTTCTTGTGGAATTTACAAAGTGATATTAGGAGGCCCCTACAGGACAATGGTGAAAAAATAATATCCTCAGATAAAAACTGGAAAGAAGCTTTCTGAGAAACTTCTTTGTGATGTGTGACTTCCACTCACTGAGATACAGCTGTATTTCATGGAACAGTTTGCTAGAGTTATTTCTGTGGAATCTGAGAACTGTTTTTTCGGATGCCTTTGAAGGCTGTAGGGCTGAAGGAAATATCCTCTGATAAAAGTGACATAGAAGTTTTCTGAGAAACTTTTTGGTGATCTGTGAATTCATCTCACAGATTTATAGCTTTCCCCTCAAGTAACCTTTTCTCTAAGACTGTTGTTGTGGAATTTGTCAAGTGATATTTGGAAGCCCATGGAGGGCTATGGTGAAAAAGAAAATATGCTCAGATAAAAACTGGAATGAAGATTTCTGAGAAAATACTTTGTGATGTGTGACTTCCACTCACTGACTTACAGCTGTATTTCGTGTAGCTGGTTGCTAGTCTTAGTTCTGTGGAATCTGAGAACTGTTATTTTGGATCCCTTTGAAGACTATAGGGTCATAGGAAATATCCTCCGATAGAAAGGAGACAGAAGCTTTCTGAGAAACTTTTTTTGTGATCTGTGAATTCATCTCACAGAGTTACAGCCTTCCCTTCAAGAAGCCTTTCCTAAGACTGTTACTGCGGAATTTGCCAACTTATATTTGTTAGCCCATGGAGGGCTGTGGTAAAAAAGAAAATATCCTCAGATAAAAACTGGAAAGAAGCTTTCTGAGAAACTGCTTTGTGTTCTGTTAATTCATCTCACAGAGTTACCACTTTCCCCTCAAGAATCCGTTTCCTAAGATTCTTCTTGGGGAATTTTCTCAGTTTTATTTTTAAGCCCATAGAGGTCTAATGTGAAAAAGAAAATATCCTCAGATAAAAATTGGAAAGGAGATCTGAGAAACTGCTTTGTGATGTGTGACTTCCACCCACTGAGTTACAGATGTATTTCGTAGAGCTGTTTGCTAACCTTATTTCTATGGAATCTGAGAACTGTTATTTCGGATACCTTTGAAGACTATAGGTCGATAGGAAATATCCTGCGATAAAAATGGGAAATAAGCTTTCTGAGAAACTTCTTTGTGAACTGTGAATTCATCTCACAGAGTTACAGCTTTCCCCTCAAGTAGCCTTTCGCTAACACTATTCTTCTGGAAAATGCCCACTGATATTTGGAAGTCCATGGAAGGCTATGGTGAAAAAGAAAATATCCTCAGATAAAAACTGGAAAGACGCTTTCTCAGAATCTGCTTTGTGTTCTGTTAATTCATCTCACAGAGTTACAGCTTTCCCCTCAAGAAGCCGTTCGTTAACTGTTCTTGTGGAATGTGCAAAGTGATATTTCAAAACCCCTAGAGGACTATGGTAAAAAAAAAATCCTCAGAAAGAAACAGAAAAGAAGCTTTCTGAGAAACTGCTTTGTGATGGTGACTTCCACTCACTGAGTGACAGCTGTGTTTCGAGGAGCTGTTTGCTAGCCTTATTTCTGTGTAATCTGAGGACTGTTATTTCCCATCCCTTTGAAGACTATAGGTCCAAAGGAAATATCCTCCGATAAAAATGAGAAAGAAGCTTCCTGAGAAACTTCCTCGTGATCTGATAATTCTTCTCACAGAGTTACATCCTTCCCCTCAAGAAGCCTTTCGCTAAGACTGTTACTGTGGAATTGGCCAACTGATATTTGGAAGCCCATGGATGACTATGGTGAAACAGAAAATATCGTCAGATAAAAATTGGAAAGAAGCTTTCTGAGAAAATGCTTTGTGTTCTGCTAATTCATCTCACAGAGTTACAGCTTTCCCATCCAGAAGTCGTTCGCTAAGACTGTTCTTCTGGAATTTTCCCGGTGTTACGTGGAAGCCTCTAGAGGACTATAGTGGAAAAGAAAATACCCTCAGATAAAAACTGGAAAGAATCTTTCTGAGAAACTGTTTTGTGATGTGTGACTTCCACTCACAGAGTTACAGCTGTATTTCCTGGAGATGGTTGCTAGCCTTATTTCTGTGGAATCTGTGAACTGTTATTTCGGATCCCTTTGAAGACTATAGGGCCAATGGAAATATCCTCCGATAAAAATGAGACAGAAACTTTCTGAGAATCTTCTTTGTGATCTGTGAATTCATCTCACATAGTTACAGGTTTCCCCCCAAGAAGCCTTTCGCTAAGACTGTTCCTGTTGAATTTGCCAACTGGTATTTGGAAGCCCATGGAGGGCTATGGTGAAAAAGAAAGTATCCTCAGATTAACAACTGGAAAGAAGCTTTCTGAAAAACTGCTTTGTGTTCTTTTAATTCATCTCACAGAGGTTCAGATTTCCCCTCAAGAGCCGTTCGCTAACACTGTTCTTGTGGAGTTTGCAAAGTGATATATTTCAGGCCCTAGAGTACTATGGTGAAAAAGAAAATATCCTCAGATAAAAACTGGAAGGAAGCTTTCTGAAAAACTGCTTTCTGATGCGTGACTTCCACTCACTGAGTTACAGCTGTATTTCGTGGAGTTGTTTGCTCTCCTTATTTCTGAAGAATCTGAGAACTGTTATTTCGGATCCCTTTGAAGACCATAGGGCCAAAGGAACTCTCCTCCGATAAAAATGAGACAGAATCTTTCTGAGAAACTTCTTTGTGATCTGTGAATTCATCTCACAGGGTTACAGTTTCCCCTCAGAAGCCATTCGCTAAGACTGTTCTTGTGGAATTTGCCCAGTGTTATTTGGAAACCCATATGGTGGGTTCTATGGTGAAATAGAAAATATTCTCAGATAAAAATTGGAAAGTAGATTTCTGAGAAACTGCTTTGTGATGTGTGACTTACACACACTGAGTTACAACTGAATTTCGTGGAGCTGTTTGCTTGCCTCATTTCTGTGGAATCTGAGAACTGCTACCTCGGATCCTTTTGAAGACTATATGGCCAATGGAAATATCCTCCGATAAAAATGAGACAGAATCTTTCTGAGAAACTTCTTTGTGATCTGTGTACTCAAGTCACAGAGTTACAGCTTTCCCCTCAAGAAGTCTTTCGCTAACACTCTTCTTGTGGAAAATGCCCACCGATATTTGGAAAGCATTGGAATGCTATGTTGAAAAAGAAAATATCCTCACAGAAAAGCTGGAAAGAGGCTTTCTGAGAAAGTGCTTTGTGTTCTGTTAATGTATCTCACAGAGATACAGCTTTCCCCTCAAGAAGCCGTTTGCTAAGACTGTTCTTGTGGAATTTGCCTACTGATATCTGGAAGCCCATGGAGGGCGATGGTGAAAAAGAAAATATTCTCAGATAAAAACTGGAAAGAAGCTTTCTGAGAAACTGCTTAGTGTTCTGTTAATTCATCTCACAGAGTTACATCTGTATTTCGTGGATCTCTT
>NW_012099521.1:28167-29537 GCF_000951045.1 Mandrillus leucophaeus | reverse complement strand
AATTCATCTCACTGAGTTACAGCTTTCCCTTCCAGAAGCCGATCACTAAGTCTGTTCTTGTGGAATTTGTAAAGTGACTTTTGGAAGCCCATGGAGGGCTATGGTGAGAGAGAAAATATCCTTAGATACAAACTGGAAAGAAGCTTTCTGAGAAACTTCTTCGTTATCTGTGAATTCATCTCACAGAGTTACAGCTTTCCCCTCAAGAAGCCGTTCACTAAGACTGTTCTTGTGGAATTTGCACAGTGATATTTGGAAGCCCATGGAGGGCTTTGGTGAAAAAGAAATTATCCTCAGATAAAAACTGGAAAGAAGATTTCTGAGAAACTGCTTTGTGTTCTCTTAATTCATCTCACAGAATTACAGCTTTCTCCTCAAGAAGCCGTTCGCTAAGACTGTTTTTGTGGAATTTGCAAAGTGATATTTGGAAGCCCATAGAGGGCTATGGTGAAAAAGAAAATATTCTCAGACAAAAACTGGAAAGAAGCTCTCTAAGAAACTGCTTTGTGTTCTCTTAATTCATCTCACAGAATTACAGCTTTCCCCTCAAGAAGCCGTTCGCTAAGACTGTTCTTGTGGAATTTGCAAAGTGATATTTGGAAGCCCATAGAGGGCTATGGTGAAAAAGAAAATATTCTCAGATAAAAACTGGAAAGAAGCTCTCTAAGAAACTGCTTTGTGATGTGTGACTTCCACTCACTGAGTTACAGCTGTATTTCGTGGAGCTGTTTGCTAGCATTAATTCTGTAGAATCTGAGAACGGTTATTTCGGATCCCTTTGAAGACTATAGTGCCAAAGAAAATATCATCCGATAAAAATGAGAAACAAGCTTTCTGAGAAACTTCTTTGTGATCTGTGAATTCATCACACAGAGTTACAGCCTTCCCCTCAAGAAGCCTTTCACTAAGACTGTTCTTGTTGAATTTGCCAACAGATATTTGGAAGCCTATGGAGGGCTATGGTGAAAAAGAAACTGTCCTCAGATAAAAAATGTAAAGAAGCTTTCTGAGAAACTGCTTTGTGTTCTGTTAATTCATCTCACAGAGTTACAGCTTTCCCCTGAAGAAGCCGTTCGCTAAGACTGTTCTTGTGGAATTTTCTTTTTTATTTATTTATTTATTTTTTAAATTTACTTATTATTATTATACTTTCAGTTGTGGGGTACATGTGCATTAAGTTTAGGTTTGTTACATATGTATACTTGTGCCATGTTGCTGTGCTGCACCCATCAACTCCTCATTTACAGCAGCTATAACTCCCAATGCAATCCCTCTCCCCTCCCCCCTCCCCATGATAGGCCCCGGTGTGTGATGTTCCCCTTCCTGAGTCCAAGTGACCTCATTGTTCAGTTCCCACCTATGAGTGAGAA
>NW_012099521.1:23726-27251 GCF_000951045.1 Mandrillus leucophaeus | reverse complement strand
TGTTCTCATTGGTTTCAAAGAACATCTTTATTTCTGCTTTCATTTCGTTATGTACCCAGTAGTCATTCAGGAGCAGGTTGTTCAGTTTCCATGTAATTGAGCAGTGTTGATTGAGTTTCTTAGTCCTGAGTTCTAGTTTGATTGTACTGTGGTCTGAGAGACAGTTTGGTATAATTTATGTTCTTGTACATTGCTGAGGAGTGCTTTACTTCCAATTACATGGTCAATTTTGTAGTAAGTAGGATGTGGTCCTGAGAAGAATGTATATTCTGTTGATTTGGGGTGCAGAGTTCTATAGATGTCTATTAGGTCTGCTTGCTGCAGAGATGAGTTCAATTCCTAGACATCCTTGTTAACTTTCTGTCTCGTTGATCTGTCTAATGTTGACAGTGGAGTGTTAAAGTCTCCCATTATTATTATATGGGAGTCTAAGTCTCTTTGTAAGTCTCCAAGGACTTGCTTTATGAATCTGGGTGCTCCTGTATTGGGTGCATATATATTTAGGATAGTTAGCTCTTCCTGTTGAATTGATCCCTTTACCATTATGTAATGGCCTTCTTTGTCTCTTTTGATCTTTGATGGTTTAAAGCGAGAGCTCTTCGGGGCTCGCCCCCCCGCCTCACCGGGTCAGTGAAAAAACCATCAGAGTAGTGGTATTTCACTGGCGGCCCGCAAGGCCGGCGGACCCCGCCCTGCCCCATGGCTGGGAACGGAGGGGCGCCGGGGGCCTCCCACTTATTCTACACCTCTCATGTCTCTTCATCGAGGCAGATTAGAGTCAAGCTCAGCAGGATCTTCTTTCCCCCCTGATTCCGCCAAGCCCGTTTCCTTGGCTGTGGTTTTGCTGGATAGTAGGTAGGGACAGTGGGAATCTCGTTCATCCATTCATGCGCGTCACTAATTAAATGATGAGGCATTTGCCTACCTTAAGAGAGTCATAGTTATTCCCGCCACTTACCCGCGCTTCACTGAATTTCTTCACTCTGACATTCAGAGCACTGGGCAGAAATCACATTGCGTCAACACCCGCCGCGGGCCTTCGCGAAGCGAAAGGCTTCTTGAGGGGAAAGCTGCAACTCTGAGAGATGAATTCACAGATCACAAAGAAGTTTCTCAAAAAGCTTCTTTTTCATTTTTATCGCAGGATATTTCCTTTGGCCCTATAGATTTAAAAGGGATCCGAAATAACAGTTCTCAGATTACACAGAAATAAGGCTAGCAAACAGCTCCAGGAAATACAGCTGTAACTCAGTGAGTGGAAGTCCCACATCACAAAGCAGTTTCTCAGAAAGATTCTTTCCAGGTTTTATATGAGGATACTTCCTTTTTCAGCATAGTCCTCTGTGGGCTTCCAAATATTACTTTGCAAATTCCACAAGAACAGTTTTAGTGAACGGCTTCTTGAGGGGAAAGTTGTAACTCTGTGAGATGAATTAACAGAACACAAACCAGTTACTCAGAAAGCTTCTTTCCAGTTTTTATCTGAGGATATTTTCTTTTTCACCATAGCCCTCCATGGGCTTCCAAACATCAGTTGGCAACTTGCACAACAACATTGTTAGTTACAGGCTTCTTGAGGGGAAACCTGTAAATCTGTGAGATGAATTCACAGATAACAAAGAAGTTTCTCACAAAGCTTCTTTCTCATTTTTTCGAGAGGATATTTCCTTTGGCCCTATAGTCAACAAAGGTATCCGAAATAACAGTTCTCATATTCCACAGAAATAATGCTAGCAAACAGCTCCAAGAAATACAGCTGTAACTTACAGAGTGGAAGTCACACATAACAAAGCAGTTTCTCAGAAATCTTCTTTCTAGTTTTTATCTGAGGATATTTTGTTTTTCACCATTGCTCTCCACGGGCTTCCAAATATCATTTGGCAAACTTCACACGCACAGTCTTAGAGAAACGCTTCTTGAAGGCAAAGCTGTAACTCTGTGAGATGAATTAACAGAACACAAAGATGTTTCTCAGAAAGCTTGTTTCCAGTTTTTATCTGAGAAATTTTCTTTTTTACCAGCCTTCCATGGGATTCCAAATATCAGTTGCCAAATTCGACAAGAAGAGTCTGAGCGTAGGCCTTCTTGAGGGGAAAGCTGTAACTCAGTGAGATGAATACACAGTTCACAAAGAAGTTTCTCAGAAAGCTTCTTTCTCTTTTTTATCGGAGGATATTTCCTTCTCCCTATAGTCTTAAGGGATCCGAACTAACAGTTTTCAGATTCCACAGAAATAAGGGTAGCAAACAGCTCCACGAAAAAGAGTTGTAACTCAGTGAGTGGAAGTCTCACATCACAAAGCAGTTTCTCAGAAAGCGTGTTTCCATTTTTTATCTGAGGATATTTTCTTTTTGACCATTGTCCTCTATGAGCTTCCAAATATCACTTTGCAAATTCCACAAGAACAGTCTTAGCGAATGGCTTCTTGAGGGGAAAGCTGTAACTCTGTGAGATGAATTAACAGAACACAAAGCAGTTTCTCAGAAAGCTTCTTTCCAGTTTTTATCTGAGGATATTATCTTTTTCACCGTAGTCCTCTATGGGATTCCAAATATCACTTTGCAAATTGCACAAGAATAGTCTTAGCGAACGGGTTCTTGAGACAAAAGCTGTAACTCTCTGAGACGAATTAACAGAACACAAAGCACTTTCTCACAAAGCTTCTTTCCAATTTTTGTCTGAGGATATTTTCTTTTTCACCGTAGCCCTCCATTGGATTCCAAATATCAGCTGGCAAATTCCAGAAGAGCAGTCTTAGCGAATGGCTTCTTGAGAAGAAAGCTGTAACTCTGTACGAAGAATTCACAGATCACAGAGAAGTTTCTCAGAAGCCTTCTATCTCATTTTTATCAGAGGATATATCCTTTCGCCCTATAGTCTTCAAAGGGATTGGAAATAAGAGTTCTCTGTTTCTGCAGACATAAGGCTAGCAAACATCTCCAGGAAATACAGCTGTAACTCAGTGAGTGGAAGTCACACATCACAAAGCAGTTTCTCAGAAAGCTTCTTTCCAGTTTTTATCTGAGGATGCTTTCTTTTTCACCGTAGCCCTCCATGGGCTTCCAAATATCAGTTGGCAAATTCCACAAGAACAGTCTTAGCGAAAGGCTTCTTGAAGGGAAAGCTGTAACTCTGTGTGATGAATTCACAGATCACAAAGAAGTTTCTCAGAAAGCTTCTTTCTCATTTTTTCAAGAGGATATTTCCTTTGGCCCCATAGTCAACAAAGGGATCTGAAATAACAGTTCTCAGATTCCACAGGAATAGGGCTAGCAAAGAGCTGGATGAAATACAGCTCTAACTCAGTGAGTGGAAGTCACACATCACAAAGCAGTTTCCCAGAAAGCTTCTTTCCAGTTTTTATCTGAGGATATTTTCTTTTTCACCATAGTCCTCTATGGGCTTCCAAGTACGGCTTTGCAAATTCCACAAGAACAGACTTAGCGAACGGCTTCTTGAGGGGAAAGCTGTAACTCTGTGAGATGAATTAACAGAACACTAAGCAGTTTCTCAGAAAGCTTCTTT
>NW_012099521.1:16624-16908 GCF_000951045.1 Mandrillus leucophaeus | reverse complement strand
GAGGATATTTCCTTTTTCATCATAGCCCTCTATGGGCCTCCAAATATCACTTTTCAAATTCCACAAGAACTCTCTTAGCGAAAGACTTCTTGAGGGGAAAGTTGTAACTCTGTGAGATGATTTCACAAAACACAAAGAAGTTTCTCAGAAAGCTTCTATCTCTTTGTTATCGGAGGAAATTTCCTTTTGGCCTAATCTCTTCAAAGGGATCGTAAATATTTGTTCTCAGATTCCACAGAAATAAGGCTGGCAAAGAGATCCACGAAAAACAGATGTAACTCTGT
>NW_012099521.1:15350-16574 GCF_000951045.1 Mandrillus leucophaeus | reverse complement strand
AGTTTCTCAGAAAGCTTCTTTCCAGTTTTTCTCTGAGGATGTTTTCTTTTTCACCATAGCCCTCTATGGGCTTCCAAATATCAATTTGCGAATTCAACAAGAGCAGGCTTACCGAGCGGCTTCTTGAGGGGAAATCTGTAACTCTGTGAGATGAATTAGCAGAACACTAAGCAGTTTCTCTGAAAGCTTCTTTCCAGGTTTCATCTGAGGATATTTCCTTTTTCACCATCGCCCTCTATGGGCTTCGAATTATCACTTTGAAAATTCCACAATAACTGTCTTAACGAAAGGCTTCTTGAGGAGAATGCTGTAACTCTGTGAGATGATTTCACAGAACACAAAGAAGTTTCTCAGAAAGCTTCTTTCTCTTTGTTATGGGAGGATATTTCCTTTGGCCCTATAGTCTTCAAAGGGATCCGAAAATTCTGTTCTCAGATTGCACAGAAATAAGGCTAGCAAAGAGATCCACGAAATACAGATGTCAGTCTGTGAGTGGAAGTCACACAACTCAAAGCAGTTTCTCAGAAAGCTTCTTTCCAGTTTTTCTCTCAGGATATTTTCTTTTTCACCATAGCCCACTATGGGCTTCCAAATATCACTTTGCGAATTCCACAAAAACAGGCTTACCGAGTGGCTTCTTGAGGGGAAAGCTGTAACTAGGTGAGATGAATTAACAGAGCACTAAACAGTTTCTCAGAAAGCTTCTTTCCAGATTTCATCTGAGGATATTTCCATTTTCACCATAGCCCTCTTTGGGCTTCCAAATATCACTTTGAATATTCCACAAGAATTGTCTTAGCGAAAGGCTTCTTCAGGGGAAAGCTGTAGCTCTGTTAGACGATTTCACAGAACACAAAGACCTTTCTCAGAAAGCTTCTTTCTCTTTGTTCTCGGAGGATATTTTCTTTGGCCCTATAGTTTTCAAAGGGATCCGATATATCTGTTCTCAGATTCCACAGAAATAATGCTAGCAAAGAGATCCAAGAAATACAGATGTAACTCTGTGAATGGAAGTCACACATCATAAAGCAGTTTCTCAGAAAGCTTCTTTCCAGTTTTTCTCTGAGGATATTTTCTTTTTCACCGTGGCCCTCTATGGTCTTCCAAATTTCCCTTTGCGAATTCCACAAGAACAGGTTTAGCGACCGACCTCTTGAGGGGAAAGCTGTAACTCTGTGAGCTGAAGTAACAGAACACTAAGCAGTTTCTCTGAAAGCTTCTTTC
>NW_012099521.1:14602-15300 GCF_000951045.1 Mandrillus leucophaeus | reverse complement strand
ACAGAACACTAAGCAGTTTCTCAGAAAAGTTCTTTCCAGATTTCATCTGAGGATATTTCCTTTTTCACCATAGCCCTCTAGGGTCTTCCAAATATCACTTTGCGAATTTCACAAGAACAGGCTTAGCGAGCGGCTTTATGAGGGGAAAGCTGTAACTCTGTGAGATGATTTCACAGAACACAAAGAAGTTTCTCAGAAGGCATCTTTCTCTTTGTTATCGGAGGATATTTCCTTTGGCCCTATAGTGTTCAAAGGGATCCGAAGTATCTGTTCACAGATTCCACAGAAATAAGGTTAGCAAAGAGATCCACCAAATAGAGATGTAACTCTGTGAGTGGAAGTCACACATCACAAAGGAGTTTCCGAGAAAGCTTCTTTCCAGTTTTTCTCTGAGGATATTTTCTTTTTCACCATAGCCCTCTAGGGTTTTTCAAATATCACTTTGCGAATTCCACAGGAACAGGCTTAGCGAGCGACCTCTTGAGGGGAGAGCTGTCACTCTGTGAAAGGAATTAACAGAACACTATGCAGTTTCTCAGAAAGCTTCCTTCCAGATTTCATCTGAGGATATTTCCTTTTTCACCGTAGCCCTCTATGAGCTTCCAAATATCACTTTGCAAATTCCACAATAACTGTCTTAGCAAAAGGCTTCCTCAGGGGAAAGCTGTAACTCGGTGAGATGATTTCACAGAACACAA
>NW_012099521.1:14111-14468 GCF_000951045.1 Mandrillus leucophaeus | reverse complement strand
CACAAAGTAGTTTCTCAGAAAGTTTCTTTCCATTTTTTCTCTGTGAATATTTTCTTTCTCACCATGGGTCTCTAACGGCTTCCAAATATCACTTTGCGAATTCCAATAGAACAGGCTTAGCGTGCGGCTTCTTGAGGTGAAAGCTGTAACTCTAAGAGATGAATTGAGAGAACACTAAGTAGTTTCTCAGAAAGCTTCTTTCCAGATTTCATCTGAGGATATTTCCTTTTTCACCGAAGCCCTCTATGGGCTTCCAAATATCACTTTGCAAATTTCTCAAGAACTGTCTTAGCGAAAGGCTTCTTGAGTGGAAAGCTGTGACTCTGTGAGATGATTTCACAGAACACAAAGAAGTTT
>NW_012099521.1:13834-14061 GCF_000951045.1 Mandrillus leucophaeus | reverse complement strand
GATCCGAAATATCTGTTCTCAGATTCCACAGAAATAAGGCTAGCAGATGGATACACGAAATACAGATGTAACTCTGTGAGTGGAAATCACACATCACAAAGCAGTTTCTCAGAAAGCTTCTTTCCAGATTTTCACTGAGGATATTTTCTTTTGCACCGTATCCCTCTATGGGCTTCCAAAAATCACTTTGCGAATTCCACAAGAACAGGCTTAGCGAGCGGCTTCTT
>NW_012099521.1:12677-13740 GCF_000951045.1 Mandrillus leucophaeus | reverse complement strand
AATATCACTTTGCAAATTCCACAGGAACTGTATTAGCGAAAGGCTTCTTGAGGGAAAACCTGTAACTCTGTGAGATGATTTCACAGAACACAAAGAAGTTTCTCAGAAAGCTTGTTTCTCTTTGTAACCGGTGAATACTTCCTTTCGCCCTATAGTCTTCAATGGGATCCGAAATATCTGTTGTCAGATTCCACAGAAATAAGGCTAGCAAAGAGATCCACGAAATACAGATGTAACTCTGTGAGTGGAAGTCAAACACCACAAACCAGTTTTTCAGAAAACTTCTTTCCAGTTTTTCTCTGAGGATATTTTCTTCTACACCAGAGCCCTCTATGGGCTTCCAAATATCACTTTGCGAATTCCACAAGAACAGGCTTAGCGAGCGGCCTCTTGAGGGGAAAGCTGTAATTCTTTGAGATGAATTAACAGAACATTAAGCAGTTTCTCAGAGAGCTTCTGTCCAGAATTCATCGGAAGATGTTTCCTTTTCCACCAGCGTCATCTATGGGCTTCCAAATATCACTTTGGAAATTCCACAAGAAGTGTCTTAGCCAAAGGCTTCTTGAGTGGAAAACTGACACTCTGTGAGATGATTTCACAGAACACAAAGAAGTTTCTCAGAAAGCTTCTTTCTCTTTATAATCGGAGGATATTTCCTTTGACCCCCCATGTCTTCAAAGAGATCTGAAATATCTGTTCTCAGATTCCACAGAAATAAGGCTGGCAAAGAGATCCATGAAATACAGATGTAATTCACTGCGTGGAATCACACGTCACAAAGCAGTTTCTCAGAAAGCTTCTTTCCAGTTTTTCTCTGAGGATATTTTCTTTCTCACCATAGCCCTCTATGGGCTTCCAAATATCAGTTTGAGAATTCCCCAAGAACAGG
Organism: Mandrillus leucophaeus; assembly: GCF_000951045.1. Classification (NCBI taxonomy): domain Eukaryota; kingdom Metazoa; phylum Chordata; class Mammalia; order Primates; family Cercopithecidae; genus Mandrillus; species Mandrillus leucophaeus. Next base: position 12,851 of record NW_012099521.1, on the reverse strand, counting down.
CTTACGAGCGACTTCTTGAAGTGAAAGGTGTAACTCTGAGATGAATTAACAGAACACTAAGCAGTTTCTCAGAAAGCTTCTTTCCAGATTTCATCGGAGGATATTTCCTTTTTCTCAAGTCTCCTCCATGGGCTTTCAAATATGACTTTCCAAATTCCAAAAAAACTGTCTTAG
>NW_012099521.1:12108-12550 GCF_000951045.1 Mandrillus leucophaeus | reverse complement strand
ATATTTCCTTTGGCCCTATAGTCTTCAAAGGGATCCGAAATATCTATTCTCAGATTTCACAGAAATAAGGCAAGCAAAGAGATCCACGAAATACAGATGTAACTCACTGAGTGGAAACACACATCACAAAGCAGTTTCTCAGAAAGCTTCTTTCCAGTTTTTCTCTGAGGATGTTTTCTTTTTCACAGTAGCCCTCTATGGGCTTCCAAATATCACTTTGCGTATTCCACAAGAACAGGCTTAGTGAGCGGCTTCTTCAGGTTAAAGCTGTAACTCTGCGAGATGAATTAACAGAACATTAATCAGTTTCTCAGAAAGCTTCTTTCCAGATTTCATCTGAGGATATTTCCCTTTTCACCAGCGCCCTCTATGGGCTACCAACTATCACTTTGCAAATTCCAGAAGAACTGTCTTAGCGAAAGGCTTCTTGAGGGGAAAGCTG
>NW_012099521.1:10171-12058 GCF_000951045.1 Mandrillus leucophaeus | reverse complement strand
TGTGGAAGTCACACATCACAAGGCAGTGTCTCAGAAATGTTCTTTTCAGTTTCTCTCAGTGGGTGTTTTCTTTTTCACCATAGTCCTTCATGGGCTTCCAAATATCTCTTTGCAATTTTCACAAGAACTGTCTTAGCGAAAAGCTTCTTGAGGGGAAATCTGTAACTCTGTGAGGTGATTTCAAGAACACAAAGAAACTTCTCAGAAAGCTTCTTTCTTTTTTTTATCGGAGGATATTTCCTTTGACCCTATAGTCTTCAAAGGGATCCGAAATATCTGTTCTCAGAATCCACAGAAATAAGGTTAGCAAAGAGATCCACGAAATACAGACGTAACTCTGTGAGTGGAAGTCACACATCACACAGCATTTTCTCAGAAAGTTTCTTTCCAGTTTTTCTCTGAGGATATTTTCTTTTTCACCAGAGCCCTCTATGGGCTTCCAAATATCTTTTTCCCAATTCCACAGAAACAGGCTTAGCGAATGGCTTCTTGTGGGTAAAGTTGTAACTCTGTGAGATGAATTAACAGAACACTAAGCAGTTTCTCAGAAAGCTTCTTTCCAGATTTCATCGGAGAATACTTTCTTTTTCACCAGCGCCCTCTATCGGCTTCCAAATATCGCTTTGCAAATTCCAGAAGAACGGTCTTAGTGAAAGGCTTCTTAAGGCGAAAGCTGTAACTCTGTGAGATGATTTCACAGAACACAAAGAAGTTTCTCAGAATGCTTCTTTCTCTTTGTTATCGGAGGACATTTTCTTTGGCCCTATAGTCTTCAAAGGGATCCGAAATATCTGTTCTCAGATTCCCCAGAAATAAGGCTAGCAAAGAGATCCACTAAATGCAGATGTAAGTCTGTATGTGGAAGTCACACATCACTAGGCCGTGTCTCAGAAGGCTTCTTTTCAGTTTTTCTCTGAGGATATTTTCTTTTTCACTATAGTCCTCCTTGGCCTTCCACATATCACTTTGCGAATTCCACAAGAACAGGCTTAGCGAGCAGCCTGTTGAGGGGAAAGCTGTAAGAATGTGAGATGAATTATCAGAACACTAAGCAGTTTCTCAGAAAGCTTCTTTCCGGATTTCATCGGAGGATATTTCCTTTTTCACCAGCGCCCTCTATGGGCTTCCAAAAATCACTTTCCCAATTCCACAAGAACTGTCTTTGCGAAAGGCTTCTTGAGGCGAAAGCTGTTACTCTGTGAGATGATTTCATAGAACACAAAGAAGTTTCTCAGAGAGCTTCTTTCTTTTTGTTATCGGAGGATATTTCCTTTGGCCCTATAGTCTACCAAGGTGTCCGAAATATCGGTTCTGAGATTCCACAGAAATAAGACTAGCAAAGAGATCCACGAAAAGAGATGTAACTCTGTGAGTGGAAGTCACACATCACAAACCAGTTTCTCAGAAAGCTTCTTTCCACTTTTTCTCTGAGGATATTTTCTTTTTCACCATAGCCCTCTATGAGCTTCCAAATATCACTTTGCGAATTCCAAAAGAACAGGTTTAGCGAGTGGCTTCTTGAGGGGAAAACTGTAATTCTGTGAGATGAATTAACTGAACACTAAGCAGTTTTTCAGAAAGCTTCTGTCCAGATTTCATCGGAGGATATTTCCTTTTTCTCCAGCGCCCTCTATGGCCTTCCAAATATCACTTTCCCAATTCCACAAGAACTGTCTTAGCGAAAGGCTTCTTGAGGAGAAAGCTATATCTCTGTGATGTGATTTCACAGAACACAAACAAGTTTCTCAGAAAGCTTGTTTGTCTTTGTTATCGGAGGATATTTCCTTTGGCCCTATTGTCTTCAAAGGGATGCGAAATATCTGTTCTCCTATTCCACAGAAATAAGGCTAGCAAAGAGATCCACGAAATACAGATGTAACTCTGTGA
>NW_012099521.1:9623-10114 GCF_000951045.1 Mandrillus leucophaeus | reverse complement strand
AGCAGTTTCTCAGAAAGCTTCTTTCCAGTTTTTCTCTGAGCATATTTTCTTTTATACCATAGCCCTCTAAGGACTTCCAAATATCACTTTGCGAATTCCACAAGAAGAGGCTTAGCGAGCGGCCTCTTGAGGAAAAAGCTGTAATTCTTTGAGGTAAACTAACAGAACACTAAGCAGTTTCTCAGAGAGCTTCTTTCCAGGTTTCATCTGAAAATATTTCCTTTTTCAACAGCGCCATCTATGGGCTGCCAAATATCACTTTGCAAATTCCACAAGAACTTTCTAACCAAAGGATTCTTGAGGGGAATGCTGTAACACTGTGAGATGATTTCACAGAATACAAAGAAGTTTCTCAGAAAGCTTCTTTCTGCTTTTTATCGGAGGATATTTCCTATCACCCTATAGTCTTCAAAGGGATCCGAAATAACTGTTCTCAGATTCCACAGAAATAAGGCTAGCAAAGAGATCCATGTAATACAGATTTAATTCTG
>NW_012099521.1:6640-7073 GCF_000951045.1 Mandrillus leucophaeus | reverse complement strand
AAGAGATCCACGAAATACAGATGTAACTCTGTGAGTGGAAGTCACACATCACAAAGCAGTTTCTCAGAAAGCTTCTTTCCAGTTTGTCTCTGGGAATACTTCGGTTTTCACCACAGCCCTCTATGGGCTTCCAAATATCACTTTGTGAATTCCACAAGAACAAGCTGAGCAAGCAGCTTGTTGAGGGGCAAGCTGTAACTCTCTGAAGTGAATTAACAGAAAACTAAGCAGTTTCTCAGGAAGCTTCTCTCGAGATTTCAACGGAGGATATTTCCTTTTTCACCATAGCACTCTAAGGGCTTCCAAATATCATTTTGCATGTGCCACAAGAACTGTCTTAGCGAAAGGCTCCTTGAGGGGAAAGCTTTAACTCCGTGAGATGATTTCACAGAACACAAAGAAGTTTCTCAGAAAGCTTCTTTCTCTTTGTTAT
>NW_012099521.1:5965-6348 GCF_000951045.1 Mandrillus leucophaeus | reverse complement strand
GAAGTAACTCTCTGAGTGGAAGTCACACATCACAAAGCAGTTTCTCAGAAAGCTTCTTTCCAGTTTTTCTCTGAGGATTTTTCCTTTTTCACCACAGCCCTCTATGGGCTTCCAAATATCACTTTGCGAATTCCAAAAGAAGAGGCTTACTGAGCGGCTTCTTGAGGGGAAAGCTTAATGCTGTGAGATGAATTAACAGAACACTAAGCAGTTTCTAAGAAAGCTTCTTACCAGATATCATCGGAGGATATTTCCTATTTCAACAGCGCCCTCTATGGGCTTCCAAATATCACTTTGGAAATTCCACAAGAACTGTCTTAGCAAAAGGCTTCTTGAGGTGACAGCTGTAATTCTGTGAGATGATTTCACAGAACACAAAGAAG
>NW_012099521.1:5163-5915 GCF_000951045.1 Mandrillus leucophaeus | reverse complement strand
ACAGAACACTAAGCAGTTTCTCAGAAAGCTTCTTTCCAGATTTCATAGGAGGATATTTTCTTTTTCACCCGCACCCTCTATGGGCTTCCAAATATCACTTTGCCAATTCCACAAGAACTGTCTAAGCGAAAGGTTTCTTGAGGGGAAAACTGTATCTCTGTGAGGTGATTTCACAAAACACAAAGAAGTTTCTCAGAAGACTTCTTTCTCTTTGTTATCGGAGGATACTTCCTATGGCCCTATATTCTTCAAAGGGATCCGAAATATCTGTTCTCTTATTCCACGAAATTAGGCTAGCAAAGAGATCCACGAATTACAGATGTAAGTCTGTGAGTGGAAGTCACACATCACAAACCAGTTTCTCAGAAAGCTTCTTTTCAGATTTTCTTTGAGGATATTTTCTTTTTCACAATAGCCCATTATGGGCTTCCAAATATCACTTTGCGAATTCCACAAGAACAGCCTTAGCGAACGGCCTCTTGAGGGGAAAGCTGTAATTCTTTGAGATGAATTAACAGAACACTAAGCAGTTTCTCAGAGAACTTCTTTCCAGATTTCATCGGAGGATATTTCCTTTTTCACCAGCGCCCTCTATCGGCTTCCAAATATCACTTTGCAAATTCCACAGGAACTGTCTTGGCGAAAGACCTCTTGAGGGGAAAGCTGTAACTTTGTGAAATGATTTCACAGAACACAAAGAAGTTTCTCAGAAAGCTTCTTTCTCTTTGTAATCGGAGTATATTTCCTTTGGC
>NW_012099521.1:3835-4470 GCF_000951045.1 Mandrillus leucophaeus | reverse complement strand
GGGGAAAACTGTAACTCTCTCAGATAATTTCACAGAACACAAGCAAGTTTCTCAGGAAGCTTCTTTCTCTTTGTTATCGGAGGATATTTCCTTTGGCCCTATAATCTTCAAAGGCATCCGAAGTATCTGTTCTCAAATTCCACAAAAATAAGGCTAGCAAAGAGTTCCACGAAATACAGATATAACTCTGTATGTGGAAATCACACATCACAAGGCAGTGTCTCAGAAAGCTTCTTTTCAGTTTTTCTCTGTGGATATTTTCTTTTTCACCATAGTCCTGCATGGGCTTCCAAATATCAGTTTGAAAATTCCACAAGAACAAGCTTAGCGAGCGGCTTGTTGAGGGGAAATCTGTAACAATGTGAGATGAATTAACAGAACACTAAGCAGTTTCTCACAAAGCTTCTTTACAGATTTCATCTCAGGGTATTTCCTTTTTCACCAGCGCCCTCTATGGGCTTGCAAAAATCACTTTCCCAATTCCTCAAGAACTGTCTTAGCGAAAGGCTTCTTGAGGGGAAGCTGTAACTCTGGGATTCCAAATATCACTTTGCAAATTCCACAACAACTGTCTCAGCGAAAGGCTTCTTGAGGGGAAAGCTGTAACTCTGTGAGATGATTTCACAGAACACAAA
>NW_012099521.1:3261-3785 GCF_000951045.1 Mandrillus leucophaeus | reverse complement strand
ATTCCACAGAAATAAGGCTAGCAAAGAGATCCACGAAATACAGATGTAAATCTGTATGAGGAGGTCACACATCACAAGGCAGTGTCTCAGAAAGCTTCTTTTCCGTTTTTCTCTGTGGATATTTTCTTTTTCACCATAGTCCTCCATGGGCTTCCAAATATCACTTTGCGAATTCCACAAGAACAGGCATAGCGAGCGACCTGTTGAGGGGGAAGCTGTAATTCTTTGAGATGAATTAACAGAACACTAAGCAGTTTCTCAGAAAGCTTCTTTGCAGATTTTATCCCAGGATACTTACTTTTTCACCAGCGTCTTCTATGGGCTTCCAAAAATCACTTTCCCAATTTCACAAGAACTGTCTTAGTGAAAGGCTTCTTGAGGGGAAAGCTGTAACTCTGTGAGATGATTTCAGAGAACAAAAAGAAGTTTCTGAGAGAGCTTTTTCTTTTTGTTATCGGAGGATATTTCCTTTGCCGCTATAGTCTTCAAAGGGATCTGAAATATCTGTTCTCAGATTCCACAGA
>NW_012099521.1:0-471 GCF_000951045.1 Mandrillus leucophaeus | reverse complement strand
AAAGCTGTAACTCTGTGAGATGATTTCACAGAACACAAAGAAGTTTCTCAGAAAGCTTCTTTCTCTTTGTTATCGGTTTATGTTTCCGTTGGACCTAAAGTCTTCAAGGGGATCCGAAATATCTATTCTCAGTTTCCACAGAAATTAGTCTAGCAAAGAGATCCACGAAATACAGATGTAAGTCTGTGAGTGGAAGTCACACATCACAAAGCAGTTTCTCAGAAAGCCTCTTTCCAGTTTTTCTCTGAGAATATTTCCTTTTCACCAGAGCTCTCTATGGGCTTCCAAATATCACTTTGTGAATTCCACAAGAACAGGCTTAGCGAGCGGCTTCTTGAGCAGAGAGCTGTAACACTGTGAGATGAATTAACAGAACACTAAGCAGTATCTCAGAAAGCTTCTTTCCAGATTTCATCGCAGGATATTTCCTTTTTTACCATAGCGCTCTATGGGCTTCCAAATATCACTTTG
>NW_012099520.1:0-1262 GCF_000951045.1 Mandrillus leucophaeus | reverse complement strand
CCTGTAATTCCAGCTACTCGGGAGGCTGAGACAGGAGAATCACCTGAACCCGAAAAGGCAGACATTTCAGTGAGCTGAGATTGTACCTCTGCACTCCAGCCTGGGCGACACCAAGACTTTGTCTCAAAAAAAAAAAAAAAAAAAAGAAAGAAAGAAAAGAAAATAGTGATTCCATTAGAAGATACAGAAGCCATATTAGAATGGATTAAGGAAAGAATGGGAGATTAGGAAGGTAAGACAATGACAACATGCAAAAACTTCTGTTTAACTATGGTCTTTCTGTACTGATATAGAAAGATTTCCAGGATACATTGTTTAGTGAAAGGTAGGGAATAGTGTACACTATACTTTTCTTGCTGTACGGATTGATATGTATATCTGTCAAAGTCCACAAAAGATGCCTCCAGCGAGGGAAATTGGCCTTTGGAATTTTTGAAGCATGAAAATGTATTACCTATTCAAAACATAATTTTTAGCCAGGCGCAGTGGCTTGTAACTGCCCAGTGGGTTCACCTTGGCTGCTGCCTAGACAGAGCCAATTTTTCAGGGGAATTGCAATAGAGAAAGAGTAATTCAGGCAGAGCTGGCTTTGCGGGAGACCGGAGTTTCATTATTATTCAAATCAGTCTCCCCCAGCATTGGGGATCAGAGGTTTTAAGTACAACTTTTGGTGAGTTGGGGGAAGCCAGTGAGCCGGAACTGCTGATTGGTTGGGTTGGAGATGACGTCATAGGGAGTCAACGCTGTCTTCTTGCCGCTGAGTCAGTTCCTGGTGCGGGGATCACAAGATCAGATGAGCTAGTTTATCAATCTGGGTGGTAACAGCTGATCCATGAAGTGCAGGGTCTGCAAAATATCTCAAGCACTGATTTTAGGCTTTACAATAGTGTTGTTATTCCCAGGACCAATTTGGGAGGGTCAGAATCTTGTAGCCTCCAGCTGCATGACTCCTAAACCATAATTTTTAATCTTCTGGCTAATTTGTTAGTCCTCCAAAGGCCGTCTAGTCCCCAGGCAAGAAAAGGGTTTGTTTTGGGAAAGGGCCTTTGTTTTAAACTATAAATCATTGGCCGGGCGTGGTGGCTCACACCTGTAATCCCAGCACTTTGGGAGACAGAGGCGGGTGGATCACCTGAGGTCAGGATTTCGAGACCAGTCTGGCTAACATGGTGAAACCCCGTCTCTACTAAAAATAAAAAATTGCCAGGTGTGGTGGTTCATGCCTGTAATCCCAGTTACTTGGGAGGCTGAGGCAGGAGAAT
>NW_012099519.1:0-1795 GCF_000951045.1 Mandrillus leucophaeus | reverse complement strand
TTGCTCTATCTTCCATGCTAGAGTGCAACAGCATGATCTCGGCTCACTGCAACCTCCATCTCCTGGGTTCAAGCGATTCTCCTGCCTCAGCCTCCCGAGTAGCTGGGATTACAGGCAAGTGCCACCATTCCTGGCTAATTTTTGTATTTTTTAGTAGAGACACGGTTTCACCATGTTGGTCAGGCTGGTATCGAACTCCTGACCTCGTGATCCGCCCGCCTTGGCCTCCCAAAGTGCTGGGATTACAGGGGTGAGCCACTGCACCCAGTTCTACATTCTTTTTATACATATATTAACTTACAGTTTTATTTTATGAAATAGGATCTTACCACACGCATTACTCTGAAACACTTGGTTCACCTAACCTTGTATATTTGACATCTTTCTTTGTCAGTACACATGGATCTACCATATTCTTTTAAACAGCTACACAGGGCTGGGTGCAGTGGCTTATGCCTGTAATTCCAGCACTTTGGGAGGCTGAGGTAGGAGGATCGCTTGAGTTCAGCAGTTCCAGACCAGCCTGGACCACATCTCTACAAAAATCAGCAGGGCATGCTGGCACATATCTTAGTCCCAGCTATTCAGGAGGCTGAGGTGAGAGGATTGCTTGAGCCCAGGAGGTTGAGGCTGCAGTGAGCCACAATCACCTCACTCTGCACTCCAGCCTGGAGAACAGAGCGAGACCCTGTCTTTAAACAACAACAACAACAAAAACAGCTGCACAGTATTCATTTTATGGATCTACCATAATTTATTTAACCAGTCATATACTGATTGACATCTTTTATCGAATATTTTCTAAAACAATACTAAAAACATCAATGTTAAACAACATGTTTTTCTGCACTTTGCCTATTTGTAGATTCTTACCTATTGAATGGCTGAGTAAATCATTTCCAAATTGCCCTCCAAAAAATTATGATTTTATACTTCCACTAACACGCTTCTGCTTCCACACAATCCTATTTTCAGTCTTTGTCGTCTTTGCCAAAAAAAAAAAAAAAAAAAAAAAGCCCTCATTACTGTTTTAATTTCCACTTTGAAGTTAGTGAGATAGTGGTCCCTTGCTATAGATTTCTGCCACTTGTATTTCTTTTCTTCTGATTTTCTTGTCCAGGTACTCCGATTATTTTTCTCTTGAAATTTTTCTTTTTAAAAACTTCTTATTATTTGAGATAAAAGTCCCACACTGTGACCCAGGCTGGGAATGTATCGTGTGCAATCACGATACACCGCAGCCTTGACCTCCCGGGCTCAAGCAATCATCCCACCTCAGCCTCCTGGGTAACTGGGACTACAGGTGTGCACCACTGCCCAGCTAATTTTTGAATTTTTTGCAGAAGCAAGGTCTCGCTATGTTGCCCTTAAACTTCTGGCCTCAAGTGATCCTCCTACCTCAACCTCCCAAAGTGCTGGTTTACAGGCATGAGCCACTGCACCCGGTCAGGTTTCATAATTTTCTAATTGATCATTAAACAAATATTTTCTTAAATTTATTTGGCTTCTGATACTTTTTTTGGTTTGGTTGAATTTTGCAGGCCATACAGATTTTAAATTTTATAGAGTTAAAAGTATTAATATTTTCCTTTCTGGCTTCTGGATGACATGAAACATTTAGAAGAGTTTTTGTCATTCTAAGATTATAAATAAATTGAACAATGCTTTCTTTCAGTACTTTGCAATGTAATTTTTTTTTTTTTTTTTTTTTTTTTTGAGACGGAGTCTCGCGCTGTGTCACCCAGGCTGGAGTGCAGTGGCACGATCTCGGCTCACTGCAAGCTCCGCCTCCCAG
>NW_012099518.1:0-1748 GCF_000951045.1 Mandrillus leucophaeus | reverse complement strand
TTTGTTACATAGGTAACAAACATGTGCCATGGTGGTTGGCTGCACCTATCATCCATCACCTAGGCATTAAACCCAGCATGCATTGGCTATTTTCCCTAATGCTCTCCCCAACCCCCACCCTCCCCTGACAGATCTTAATGTGTACTATTCCCCTCCCTGTATCCATGTGTTCTCATTGCTCAGCTCCCACTTATAAATGAGAACATGCAGTGTTTTGTTTTCTGTTCCTGCATTAGTTTGCCGAGGATAATGGCTTCCAGCTTCATCCACATCCCTGCAAAGGACATGATCTTGTTCATTTTTATGGCTGCATAGTATTCCACAATGTATAGGTACCACATTTCCTTTATCCAGTCTACCACTGATGGGCATTTGTGTTGATTGCATGTCTTTGCTATTGTAAATAGGAGCCCCTGATATTTTTTAATCATCTGTGTTCAATACCTTTACAATCTTTTTTCTGACAAATAGCCACATCATTTAGGAATCCTCATAGCCCAATTGCTTCTCTAGACTGCAGCATCCTAGCATCACTCTATATTGGCAGTGGGCCACAAATGGATTACAGATTTGTCAAGATGTGGACTACAGGTATACCAAGATATCTACCTGCTCAGCCTCGGGATGGTTGGGCAGGCCTGGGATGGCCAGAGCCCCTTGGACTGTGAGTGGCCTCATCTGCTTATCCTAGTGTGTTGTATATAATCAATGTTAGTATTTTCCATGACAGGAAACAGTTTGGCAATCATAGTCTAAGCTAATCAAGTTTATCAAATTATTTCCATTTCATGGTAGTTATGCATAAATCAAATTGGCTAAGGTATTTCGATTTACCCATTCATGTTTTTCTTTCTAAACTTTGCTAGTTTATTAATAAGTTTAGAGTTTAGTAATTACTATAAAATCAGTTTCACAAGTCTAAGAATAGTGTGTTGTAACGTATTAATTTGAGTTTTTGGAATTCTAATTTGAGGTATAACTGAGACATTTATACAAAACAAATGTTTTGGGTTTTTTGTTTTTTGTGAGATAGAGTCTCATTCTGTCGCCCAGGTTGGAGTGCAGTGGCATGATCTTGGCTCACTGCAACCTCCGCCTCCCAGGTTCAGGCAATTCTCCTACCTCAGCCTCCTGAGTAGCTGGGATTATAGGCACGTACCACCACACCCGGCTAATTGTTGTATTTTTAGTAGAGACGGAATTTCACCATGTTGGTCAGGCTGGTCTCGAACTCCTGATCTCATGATCCGCCCGCCTTGGCCTCCCAAAGTGCTGGGATTACAGGGGTGAGCCACCACACCTGGCCCAACAAATCACTTTTTAAAATTCCTTTAAAGCCTAGAAACCTTGTTTCTTTAAAAAATCCTTTGCTATTCTGTGAAAGCAGAATTCCTATTTTCAACTGAAAATGAAAGTCATATTTGCATGAGTGAGAAAGGAAATGGGGAAAATGCCTGCAGATGAAGACAGATAATCAAGTTTTTCTTATGAGTAAACATGTGCCAAAATTCCTGTGGAGTTGTTTTTAGTATCATCTTTGTATCCAACATTACAATTTTACAATTGGTTAAGAAAATATAGAATATCTTTAGCAATATTTTCTGAAAATACTGAAATTCTTCTTTTGGATATAAAATATGAAAATCCATCCTTTGGGGGTTACCCCTTAACCTCTTTCAGGAAAACTCAGGTAGAGTCCAGGTAGATTGCTTGTGTGAAGACTCTAGGCTTTTCTTTTCTTTTCTTTT
>NW_012099517.1:0-1857 GCF_000951045.1 Mandrillus leucophaeus | reverse complement strand
ACTACATGGAAACTGAACAACCTGCTCCTGAATGACTACTGGGTACATCACGAAATGAAGGCAGAAATAAAGATGTTCTTTGAAACCAATGACAATAAAGATACAACATACCAGAATCTCTGGGACATATTTAAAACATATTATTTTTTAACCTTGCATAGAGATATGAAGATAATTCTGCTAATCAAGACTGTGTTTCTTCTTTGCCCTTCCATGAATTCAAAATTCCCATTTTCATCTGTATAGTTAATAAACAATCATTCCCATTAATCATTGAGTTTGATCATTCTTATATTTCAGTAAATGTATGAATATATAAAATTATTCATATCAATTCTAATGACAATGTAAAAACCTCTCATTTTAGAATAAAAGTATTTAGAAATTTTAAGTTTTTTATATAAATATCCTTTATTTAAATTTTAAAATTTAGTTTGTAAAACAACAGTAAGTACACAAAAAGCCCAATTTAAAAATGAACAAAGTATCTTAACACCTTACCAAAGAATATGTACAGATGGAAAATCAGCGTATGAAAAGATGTTCAATATCTTATGTTGTAAGGGAATAACAAATTAAAACAACAATGAAATACCACTACACACCTATTAGAATGGCCAAAATCCAAAACATGGACAACACCAAATAACAAGGAGCAATAGGAATTCTCATTTATTGCTGCTGGGAATGCAAAATGGCACAGCCACTCTAGAGGATAGTTTGGCAGTTTCTTACAAAACTAAGTATAAATGTACTGTACAATGCAGTAATCTGCTCCTTGACATTTACCCAAAGGAGCTGAAGACTTACATCCACACAAAAACTTGCACGTGAATGTTTATAGTAGCTATACTCATAATTGATAAAACATGGAAGCAACCAAAATGTCCTTCAGTGAGTGAATGACAAATAAACTTTTGTACATCCAAATAACAGAATATACTTCAGAGCTAAAGAGAAATGAGCTATCAAACCATGAAAAGACATAGAGGAAAGGTAAATGCATGTTAGTAAGTGAAAAGAGTCTATCTCAAAAGACCATATATGAAGAAAGATACACTTTGAGTGGGGGAAAGAGAGTAAAATGAGCACCTGACTTTTCCTCAGTCCCAGTATCAGGCTCAGTTCATTGAAATCTGGTGCCAGTCCAGCCCCCAAATATCAGACTCCAGGCTGGTATTTACAGACCAAGCCTTTAGGCCACTTTCACAGCCAGACCAGCCCCTACAACCTCAGGCTCCAGAATGGTAGCTGTGGCCCTAATATTCAGGCCTGCCCCAGAGTCAGGTGAGCCCCGGTATCCCCAAGGGTAGTTTCCACAAACTTAGGTTCCAGTCCAATGCCAGGTTCCAAGCAGGCTTCCAATGGCCCCACAATCCAGAAGACTCAGGTCCAGACCTACCCCAGTAGACTCCAGCACCAGACAGGTCCTTCAATAACTATGGTTCCTGGCCCCACCACAGTTTTAGGTAGGTTCTCCATGGCCTCAACCTCAGATCAGAACCCCCACAACCTGGCCTCTAGGCAAGAAACCACAGACCCAGGCACACAGACCTGGGATAAATGCCTTCCCAAGAACCAGACTGGTCCTAGGTTGGAGTCTACAGGAGCATTTCTGAAACCTGTGCAAACTCAAGTGCAAGAACTACTCAGTACCAGGCCAGCCTCCATGGATGCATGTTTTAGACTGTAGAAATAGGCTCCAGGCCCATCTGCATCGACACAGGCTCCAGCCTCAATACCAGGAACCCAGTTGACAGGCCCACTCCAGTGGACCCCAGTACCAGGTCTGTCCCCATAAACCTAGGATCCAGGCCCACCCCAGTGGACCCAAGTCCCAGACTAGCCTTAATGAAC
>NW_012099516.1:0-1497 GCF_000951045.1 Mandrillus leucophaeus | reverse complement strand
TGGACTGCAGTGATGTGATCTCGGGCTCACTGCAACCTCTGCCTCACGGGCTCAGGTGATTCTCCCACCTTAGCCTCCCGAGTAGCTGGGACCACAGGTGTGCACCACCATGCCCAACTAATTTTTGTATTTTTGGTAGAGACAGAGTTTCGCCATGTTGCCCAGGCTGGTCTCCAACTCCTGAGCTCAAGCAATCCACCCAACTTGGCCTCCCAAAGTGTTAGGATTACAGGCATGAGCCACCACTCATACATTTCATTACTCACAGTAGTTAATGTTCTAAAATATTGCTGCAAGCACTGACTTAGCGAATACTCAATGGAAGACGCTGCTCAAGGCAGGCCCCAATTCCCCACACGCACACTGCGTGAGGCTCTTCCCTCACCTGAGTCCCAGGGTCGAATCTTGGCAGGATGTCCGGAGAAGCCTTGGTTTGCCCGTTCTACACAGTGCTCCCTGGGGGGACTCTTTTCAGATGCCTGTGTCTCTTGTTAAACAGCCCAGAATCTTCAGGGGAAGTGCTAAGGTGAGCATCTCTCAATCTCAGCAAGGGAGTAAATCCCAGGCTTGGTTTTCAATTGATGGAGCTTGAAGGGCTTGTTTTGGAGACAGAGTCTCACTGTGTCACCCCGGCTCACTGCAATCTCTGCCTCCTGGGTTCAAGCAATTTTCCTGCCTCAGCCTCCAGAGTAGCTGGGATTACAGGTGTGCACCATCATGACTGGATAATTTTTTGTTTGTTTGTTTGTTTGTTTGAGGCGGAGTCTCGCTCTTTCACCCAGGCTGGAGTGCAGTGGTTGGTGCGATCTCGGCTCACTGCAAGCTCCACCTCCCGGGTTCACACCATTTTCCTGCCTCAGCCTCCTGAGTAGCTGGGACTACAGGTGCCCACCACCATGCCCGGCTAAATTTTTTGTATTTTTAGTAGAGATGGGGTTTCACCGTGTTAGGATGGTCTCAAACTCCTGACCTTAGGTGATCCGCCTGCCTTGGCCTCCCAAACTGCTGGGGTTACAGGCATGAGCCACTGAGCCACTCCTCTAATTTTTGTTTTTTTAGTAAAGATGGGGTTTTGCCATGTTGGCCAGGCTGGTCTCAAACTCCTGACCTCAAGTGATCTGCCCGCCTCAGCCTCCCAAAGTGCTGGGATTACAGGTGTGAGCCACCGCACCCAGGCTCTTCTGATGTGTCTTATTTGAATTGTTGGGAAAAAACTTTTCCCAGAAGCCCTTTCCTCCCACTTGTGCAGACATGGATCGCAATTAGGGCTGCTGTGGGCCTACACTTTGCCTTTATGGAAACTGGAGATGGGATCCTCTTCCTCAAGGAAGACATCTCCTCCGAGACACCCCCTCTGGTTGAATTTGGGAGTGATTGTGTGTGTACATGTTCCCGACAGTGCGGTCTCAATGGAAGATGCTGAGAGGGATTTATGATCTAAAACTGGCCACAGTCCAATGTGGCAACCAGCAGCCACATAATGCTATTTCAATTTCA
>NW_012099515.1:0-1989 GCF_000951045.1 Mandrillus leucophaeus | reverse complement strand
GCAACCTCCACCTCCCGAGTTCCAGCGATTTTCCCACCTCAGCCTCCTGAGTAGCTGGGACTACAGGCACATGCCACCACACCTGGTTAATTTTTTTTTTTTTTTTTTTTTTTTGTATTTTTAGTGGAGACGGGGTTTTGCCACGTTGGCCAGGCTGGTCTCGAACTCCCGACCTCAAGTGATCTGCCTGCCTTGGCCTTGCAAAGTGCTGGGATTACAGGCGTGAGCCACCACGCCTGGCCTGTTTTAAACTTCTTATCATGGAAGATGTTAAAGATGTTAAATACCTACAAAAGCAGAGAGAAGAGTATAAAGAATGCCAATGTACCCATCATTCAGCTTCAGCAATTACCAGTTCATGGTCAACATTGTTCCATCAATACTTCCATACATTCCTCTTACATAACATTGAAGCAAATCTCAGCTATCATATTTCTTTAGGAAATATTTCAGAATATATCTCCAAAAGATAAGGACTTTTTTTCTTTTTCTTTCTTTTTTTTTTTTTTTTTGAGACATAGTTTCGCTCTTGTCGCCCAGGCTGGAGTGCAATGGCACGATCTTGGCTCACTGCAACCTATACCTCCTGGGTTCAAGCGATTTTCCTGTCTCAGCCTCCCAAGTAGCTGGGATTACAGGCATGAGCAACCATGCCCGACTAATGTTTTGTATTTTTAGTAGAGACGGGGTTTCACCATGTTGGCCAGGCTGGTCTCGAACTCCTGACCTCAAGTGATCTGCCCGCCTCGGCCTCCCAAAGTGCTGGGATTACATGCGTGAGCCACCGCACCCGGCTAATTTCTTTTTGTATTTTTAGTAGATGGGTTTTCACCACGTTAACCAGGATGGTCTTGATCTCCTGACCTTGTGATCCACCTGCCTTGGCCTCCCAAAGTGCTGGGATTACATGCGTGAGCCACCGTGCCCGGCCTGTTCTCTTCTTTTACATAGGGCGTACACCGAGTAAATGACCTTGTAACTTTACTTCATCCTCTTTATTTACATATGGCGTACACCAAGTAAATGACTTTGTAGCTTTACTTCATCTTCTTCATTTATGTAGGACATACACCAAGGAACTGATGGAAACTTCTAGAGGGTATTTAAACCCCCCAAAATTCTATAATGGGGTCTTTGAGCCCCTACGCTCAGCCTGTTCCCACACTGTGGGGTATATTTTCATTTTCAATAATTTTCTTCATTTCTTTCCTTGCTTTGTGCGTTTTGTCCAATTTTTTGTTCAAGACACCAAGAATCTGGACACCCTCCACTGGTAACACAACCATCAGGCAATAGGGGTACACCTGGAAAGGACATGGGACAGTTAGTGCAGTGAGGAATGGGAGGCAGGGCCGAATCTCTTTGAGCTGGGAGGCTGCTCCTTCTGGCCTCTCCACAGCCTCACCGCTTCCATTTCCTGAGGCAGACAAGGACTGCCTCAGCCTGGGACAAAACAACCTCTCCGTGTCCACAGCCACCCATAACTGGCTTAATGTTCCAGTCTCACTTCCCAGGATCCTCTGAAGGGCCCAGCTTGGGTCAGATGGCCATTCCTGGGCCAGTCAGCTGTGGCCAGGGGATGGAGTCACATGGCACCCACATGAAGCAAGGCCCATCCTGTAAGTAGGGGCTGTTGAGTGACAGGCACTGTGGAGGTGTCGACACCCACTCCTCAAAGTATGGTCCTGGACCGAGCAGCAGCATCTACATCACTGGGCAGCTTCTTAGCAATGCAGAAACCCAGGCACCACCCCACAGCTAAGGAATCAGAACCTGCTTATTTATTTTGATGATAGGTGCATGGCACCACACTCGGCTCATTTTTGTATTTTTAGTAGAGTCGGGGTTTCTCCATTTTGGCCAAGCTGATCTCAAACTCCTGACCTCAAGTGATCCGCCTGCCTCAGCCTCCCAAAGTGCTGGGATTACAGGCATGAGCCACCACACCCAGCCTGTATCCCACATATTGATCCTGTCTTTTTTTTTTTT
>NW_012099514.1:0-2056 GCF_000951045.1 Mandrillus leucophaeus | reverse complement strand
AGGGGAGGGGAGGGGAACTATTGGTTACTGGGCTTAATACCTGAATGACGAAATGATGTGCACAACAAACCCTCATGACACATGTTTACCTAGGTAACAAACCTTCACATGTACCCTCAAATCTAAAATAAAAGTTAAAAAAAAAAAAAAGAAAATCTGGAAGGAACTAGGGCTTTGTGGGGCCTTAAGAATAGGGCCTCCAGGATTGTCCCAGTTTATGCCTGTCATCCTGGTGTAGCTACAAATAACCTCCTCTTTCACTCTCAAAAGTGCCTTGGTTTGAAATAAATTATGTGGTCACTCAGCCAGTTTAAGGAGGCAATTGACTTGCTTAGCACTGTCTTTATGTCTCCCTATGGGGTAGCTTTTACTATTCATTGTTTGCCCAACTCTGAACACATCCAGCTGTCACTCAACCTTCTATTCCTGGTGTCTTGCAAATGATGGGTATATAGAGGTGTTGGTTGAAGGAATGAAAGAATGGGAAGAGGCACTACTTGTTGATGGTAATTGGGACCTGGAATCATAGAGTTAATTTGGGAAGAGACCTTCAAACTCATCTGTTTGTAGGTGTGGAAACTCAGTCTCAGAAATGTGAAGTAGCTTGCTCAAGGTCATATCGTTACTGGCAAATCCAGAGCTTAATGTTTCAAAACTATTACTACTCAAAATGTGGTCCCTGGATGAGTAGTACCAGAAGTACCTGGTGGTCTGTTAGAAAGGTGGACTCTCAGGTCCCACCCCAATAACTATGTCAGTGTCTATGAAGGAGCCAATATTTTATCCTAATTCCAGGCTAATGAGTTAGGCTGTTACTGTTTCATGGATGCCGACAGAGCACACAAGCCCTGGGTCAGAGACAAAGGATTTTATTACTGTCATCACAACTGGCATCATGAACATAATGTTGTTTTTAATCAGTTCCCCGTGTCTCCCAAGTCTTATAGGGGAGATGTGGAGAGGCCCAGGTGATGCTGGGTTTGTGTCACAGCCGGGACATGCTAAGATTAGGGAGCTCACTGTTTTTATAGTGAGCAGTAAACAAGCCTGCTCTTGGTTTTTTGTTTAGGGTGGGGGGTGCTGGGGAGAGAAATTACTTCATCCCACGATGTTACTCTCTGCAACAATAACCCTATGAATTGGTCCTGGTAATAAGCAGCCAGAGTCTTGCATTCTTGTGATACAGAGCAAGAACATGTAGGGGCATTGAGGGCCCGTGGTGCACTGCTTCTCCCAAGAATCTACAGAATCAAAATCTACATTTTTTTTTGAGACGGAGTTTCGCTCTTGTTGCCCAGGTTGGAGTGCAATGGTGCAATCTTGGCTCACTGAAACCTCCGCCTCCTGGGTTCAAGCGATTCTCCTGATTCAGCCTCCCAAGTAGCTGGGATTACAGGCATGTGCTACCACGCCCAGATAATTTTGTATTTTTAGTAGAGACGGGGTGTCTCCCTGTTGGTCAGGCTGGTCTCGAACTCCCAACCTCAAGTGATCTGCCCGCCTCGGCCTCCCAAACTGCTGGGATTACAGGCGTGAGCCAGGACTCCTGGCCAAAATCTGCATTTTAAACAAGATCCCTTAGTGATTTGTTTGTACATTAAAGTGTGAGAAGTGCTGTTCTAGACTGCATGTCCAGAGCATCTGCTGTTTACAAATTAAGCCATTCGTATACATGGAATCAACCTAGGACTCATATCATTACCACATGATATGGTTTGGCTGTGTCCCCATCCAAGTCTCATCTTGCATTGTAGCTCCCATAATTCCCACGTGTCGTGGGAGGGACCTGGTGGGAGATAATTGAATCATGGGGATGGTTTCCCCAATACTGTTCTCACGGTAATAAACAGATCTGACGGCCGGGCGCGGTGGCTCAAGCCTGTAATCCCAGCACTTTGGGAGGCCGAGACGGGCGGATCACGAGGTCAGGACCATCCTGGCTAACCCGGAGAAATCCCCGTCTCTACTAAAAAAAAAAATACAAAAAACTAGCCGGGCGAGGTGGCAGGCGCCTGTAGTCCCAGCTACTCGGGAGGCTGAGGCAGGAGAATGGCGT
>NW_012099513.1:0-1280 GCF_000951045.1 Mandrillus leucophaeus | reverse complement strand
TCAAAGAAACATTGAGTATTTTGCCACTTTTCCCCATACTTCTTGTACAAATATTACAAACTCCTGCATGGGCATGAGTATAAGATGCCACAGGTGTGTCAATGACTGTGGATGGGGCTGTGGCACCGGCATGTGGATGGGAGCATGATGTGTGGGGAAACGGGGTGTGACTGTTTATTTGGGTGAGGACCACACGCCTGCCTACAGGTGTGTGTTAGAGAATATGCTTATGGTAGAAAATATACAAATACACATAGACAATCACTCACACATTTCTTTGAAAAATACATTTTTGTTATTCTTCTAAATCAGCATTTTCTAAATAACATGACTGTGTTTCCTGGAACATAGTGTCTAACAAGCTGTTGATAAGTATTCCTTGACGAAAGCTTCTTGCATTCAAATTAATTTTTTTTCTTTTTTTTTTTTTTGAGATGGAGTCTCGCTCTGTCACCCAGGCTGGAGTGCAGTGGCGCGATCTGGGCTCACTGCAAGCTCCACCTCCCGGGTTCACGTCATTCTCCTGCCTCGGCCTCCCAAGTAGCTGGGACTACAGGCGCCCGCCACCACGCCTGGCTAATTTTTTTGTATTTTTTTTTAGAGAGACGGGGTTTCACCATGTTAATCGAGACCAGGATGGTCTGGATCTCCTGACCTCGTGATCCACCCGCCTCGGCTTCCCGAAGTGCTGGGATTACAGGGTAAGCCACCGCGCCCAGCCGCATTCAAATTAATTTAAGCAAAGCTGCAGGCGACACGTGTCCTCTGAGAATCTTCAAGGGCCTTGAAAGGCTACTAAAGGCTCTGAGATGTCCTACAGGAAGAAAATTCACTTTTCCTTTTTCTTTCTCTTTTTTTTTTGGTTTTTTTTTTGAGGACTTTTAAACTTATTTGGCCACAGAATTCCTTTATTCAAAAAACATGTATTAATAACCGAAGGGATAACGGTGTTACAAAACAACCCTGGAAAAAGCAGATATAAATGTGTCCAGTGAAGCAGAAACACAGTGATAATAATGAAACTGACTTTGGTAAATATGGGCAAATCCAATACAAAATTTTCAGGTCAAATATAATTCCTTTCAGGCCTAATCATTCCTACAAATTATCTTCAAAGCTAAATTAGCTCTCAAACTTCTTAAGCAGGTAGGTCTTTGTGTACAGATATCAACTTTACGTGACTTGCATTTTAAAAAAGGAAAGGTTTCAGGCTTTTCTATACAAATTGAGGAGCTATTGAAGTGTACTCTGGTATGTGTTGTCCCTTCAGTGACTGAGAA
>NW_012099512.1:0-1764 GCF_000951045.1 Mandrillus leucophaeus | reverse complement strand
TGCTCTGTTGCCCAGGCTGGAGTGCAGTGGCACGATCATGGCTCACTGTAGTCTCGACCTCCCAGGTTCAAGTGATCCTCCCACTTCAGCCTCCTGAGTAGCTGGGACCACAGGCATACACCACCACGCCCAGCTAATTTTTACATTTTTGGTAGAGACAGGGTTTTGCCATGTTTCCCAGGCTGGTCTGGAACTCTTGGGCTCAAGTGATTCACCTATTTGAGCCTCTTGAGTAGCTGAGAATGTAGGTACATACCACCACACCTGGCTAATTTTTAATTTTTTGTAGAGACAGGGTCTCACTGTGTTACCTAGGCTGGTCTGGAACTACTGGCCTCAAGCGATCCTCCCCGACCTTGGCCTCCAAAAGTGCTGGGATTACATGTGTGAGCCACTGCACCTGGCCTTATTATTGTTATTTTTAAACTGTACAGGCATATTACATTACATATGTACATATTGTATCATTGTGTAATACTATCAAGATGAAACTTTCAAACAACAAGTATTAAAATATCTCACCTCTTTTTTTAACCTTTGGTTATCTCTGAAATAGTGATTCTCCTCTTTCAGTCTCACTGCACAACTCGTTAAGATCCATTTGACCTTCACACAGCTGGTGGGTGCTACTCCAAAGTGCCTAGACCATGGGTCGTTTTTCACCAGTGATGGAAAGATAACACCATACACCTAGTATTTTGGAAACTAAATGATAAGCAGTAATTAATAATTTGCAAAAATGGGCCGGGCACGGTGGCTCATGCCTGTAATCCCAGCACTTTGGGAGGCGAGGCAGGCGGATCATGAGGTCAGGAGATCGAGACCATCCTGGCTAACATGGTGAAACCCTGTCTCTACTAAAAATACAAAAAAAAAAAAATTACAAAAAAATACAAAAAAAAAAAAATTAGCCGGGCATGGTGGCGGGCGCCTGTAGTCCCAGCTACTCGGGAGGCTGAGGCAGGAGAATGGCATGAACAGGAGGTGGAGCTTGCAGTGAGCCGAGATTGCGCCACTGCACTCCAGCCTGGGCGACAGAGCAAGACTCCATCTCAGTAATAATAATAATAATAATAATTTGCAAAAATGACTAACTGCTTTTATTTGCCTTAGCAGATTCAAATACGACTCCTCCATCATAAAAGAACCGAGAGATCTAAAAGCAGTTCATGGCTTTGGAATTCTAGACCCAGCATGCTCTCCGACACAGAGAGCCCAAGAACTTGCGTCTTCTATCTCTTCATTACCAAGGCACCTAGACAAAAGGTTCTTGAAAATGTTTCAGTAATTAAAGTAAATAATAAGTGATGCAATTATTCTGGTTCTTTTTTCTTTCCAACATTCCAAATGTTGAAGTTAAAGTAGTTTAGGAATTTTAAAAGGAAAGCTTTATATCTGATCTAAATGCCAACTCTTCCAGAGTCACAACTGAAGCAAAATCGCAAGGATTAGTAATTTTATAAGCCAAGATACGCCAGAAACTGCCAGTAAACTACAGAAGCTAGATGAGCGATATGAAATAGATTCTCCCTCACACCCCTCCTATGGAGCCAATCCTGTTGACACCTTGATCTCAGACTTTAGCCTCCAGAACTGGGAGACAATACATTTTTGTTGTTTAAGCAAAATTTTTTGGTTTTTTCGAGACAGCCTGTCACCCAGGCTAGAGTACAGTAGCATAATCATGGCTCACTGCAGTCTCTAAATCCTGGGTTCAAATGATCCTCCTGCCTCAGCCTCCTGAGTAGCTGGGCCCACAGGTAT
>NW_012099511.1:0-1213 GCF_000951045.1 Mandrillus leucophaeus | reverse complement strand
TCCCAGCACTTTGGGAGGCCAAGACGGGCGGATCACGAGGTCAGGAGATCGAGACCATCCTGGCTAACATGGTGAAACCCCGTCTCTACTAAAAACTACAAAAAACTAGCTGGGCGAGGTGGCGGGCGCCTGTAGTCTCAGCTACCCGGGAGGCTGAGGCAGGAGAATGGCGTGAACTCGGGGGGCAGAGCTTGCAGTGAGCTGAGATCAGGCCACTGCACTCCAGCCTGGGCGACAGAGCAAGACTCTGTCTCAAAAAAAAAAAAAAAAAAAATTTTAAAAAGTAAATGCAACATATATACTCATAATGTATAATATATACAATCATAACACCTCATGTTATATGATCATTATAAAAGAAGTAGAAAATCCAGAAAGTATGATGAGTTTTTTGTTCTTTGTTTTGTTTTTTGGCTGGGCACAGTGGCTCACACCTATAATCCCAGACTTTGAGAGCCTGAGGCAGGCAGATCACCTGAAGTCGGGAGTTGGAGACCAGCCTGACCAACATGGAGAAGCCCTGTCTCTACTAAAAACACAAAATTAGCTGGGCGTGATGGTGCATGCCAGTAATCCCAGCTACTTGGGAGGCTGAGGCAGGAGAATCACTTGAAACTGGGAGGCAGAGTTTGCAGTAAGCCGAAATCACACCATTGCACTCCAGTCTGGGCAACAAGAGCAAAACTCCATCTCAAGAAAAAAGAAATTTTTTTAATTATCCAAAATTTCACTCCCTGGAGTAAGGATTAATATTCCAAGGCAACGGTTCCCAAATTGTGTGCTCAGGTGCCTTGGGGTACCATATCAAATTCACCAGGATGCTGCAAAATATTTTAAATTTTCAAGGTAAACACAGTGACATCTGTCAGATACTATGCAAACTACAAGTTCTAGCTAATTCAACTTTAACATAAGGTCACTCAACATTCCTTTCAATAATGTCACATCTTGGTGAAGCTGTTTTTTAGTAGTCACTGGCATAAAAAATAAATGCTATGTGAAAATCATATGGTACAGGGAAACAGCTGACGGTGTACAATGATTCTAAGGTTGGAGAAGTTGTATAATACTCAACATACACTCCACTAGCAATTACAGTATTGAAGAATGAAATAAATTTTTTTCCTTAAAAAAAAAACACACATTATACACCTAGTATAACAGCTAAATTTTTAAAATATTAAGTGCTGGCAAGAAAAGAAACTGGAATTCT
>NW_012099510.1:546540-547707 GCF_000951045.1 Mandrillus leucophaeus | reverse complement strand
AATGTATATTCTGTTGATTTGGGGTGGAGAGTTCTGTAGATGTCTATTAGGTCTCCTTGGTGCAGAGCTGAGTTCAATTCCTTGATATCCTTGTTAACTTTCTGTCTCGTTGATCTGTCTAATGTTGACAGTGGAGTGTTAAAGTCTCCCATTATTATTATGTGGGAGGCTAAGTCTCTTTGTAGGTCTCTAAGGACTTGCTTTATGAATCTGGGTGCTCCTGTATTGGGTGCATATATATTTAGGATAGTTAGCTCTTCATGCTTTACCATTATGTAATGACCTTGTTTGTCTCTTTTGATCTTTGTTGGTTTAAAGTCTGTTTTATCAGAGACTAGGATTGCAACCCCTGCTTTTTTTTGTTTTCCATTTGCTTGGTAGATCTTCCTCCATCCCTTTATTTTGAGCCTATGTGGGTCTCTACACGTGAGATGGGTCTCCTAAATACAGCACACTGATGGGTCTTGATTCTTTATCCAATTTGCCAGTGTGTGTCTTTTAATTGGACCATTTAGCCCATTTATATTTAAAGTTAATATTGTTATGTGTGAATTTGATCCTGTCATTGTGTTGTTAGCTGGTTATTTTGCTTGTTAGTTGATGCAGTTTCTTCCTAGCATCGATGGTCTTTACAATTTGGTATGTTTTTACAGTGGCTGGTACCAGTTGTTCCTTTCTGCGTTTAGTGCTTCCTTTAGGAGCTCTTGTAGGGTAGGGCTGGTGGTGACAAAGTCTCTCAGCATTTGCTTGTCTGTAAAGGATTTTATTTCTCCTTCACTTATGAAACTTAGTTTGGCTAGATATAAAATTCTGGGTTGAAAATTCTTTTCTTTCAGGATGTTGAATATTGGCCCCACTCTCTTCTGGCTTGTAGAGTTTCTGCCAAGAGATCTGCCATTAGTCTGATGGGCTTCCCTTTGTGTGTAACCCGACCTTTCTGTCTGGCTGTCCTTAACATTTTTTCCTTCATTTCAACTTTGTTAAATTTGACAATTATTTGTCTTGAAGTTGCTCTTCTCGAGGAGTATTTCTGTGGTGTTCTCTGTATTTCCTGAATTTGAATGTTGACCTGCCTTGCTAGGTTGGGGAAGTTCTCCTGGATAATATCCCGCAGAGTGTTTTCCAGCTTGGTTCCATTCTCCCCACCACTTTCAGGTACACCAATCA
>NW_012099510.1:536940-540175 GCF_000951045.1 Mandrillus leucophaeus | reverse complement strand
TTTGATCCTGTCATTGTGTTGTTAGCTGGTTATTTTGCTTGTTAGTTGATGCAGTTTCTTCCTAGCATCGATGGTCTTTACAATTTGGTATGTTTTTACAGTGGCTGGTACCGGTTGTTCCTTTCTGTGTTTAGTGCTTCCTTTAGGAGCTCTTGTAGGGTAGGGCTGGTGGTGACAAAGTCTCTCAGCATTTTCTTGTCTGTAAAGGATTTTATTTCTCCTTCACTTATGAAACTTAGTTTGGCTAGATATAAAATTCTGGGTTGAAAATTCTTTTCTTTCAGAATGTTGAATATTGGCCCCACTCTCTTCTGGCTTGTAGAGTTTCTGCCAAGATATCTGCTGTTAGTCTGATGGGCTTCCCTTTGTGGGTACCCCGACCTTTCTCTCTGGCTGTCCTTAACATTTTTTCCTTCATTTCAACTTTGTTAAATTTGACAATTATTTGTCTTGAAGTTGCTCTTCTCGAGGAGTATCTTTGTGGCATTCTCTGTATTTCCTGAATTTGAATGTTGACCTGCCTTGCTAGGTTGGGGAAGTTCTCATGGATAATATCCTGCAGAGTGTTTTCCAGCTTGGTTCCATTCTCCCCACCACTTTCAGGTACACCAATCAGACATAGATCTGGTCTTTTCACATAGTCCCATATTTCTTGGAGGCTTTGTTCATTTCTTTTAATTCTTTTCTTCTCTAAACTTCTCTTCTCACTTCATTTCATTCATTTGAGCTTCAATTACTGATACCCTTTCTTCCAGTTGATTGAATCGGCTACTGAAGCTTGTGCATTCATCACGTGGTTCTCGTGCCATGATTTTCAGCTCCATCAGGTCATGTAAGGACTTCTCTACATTGGTTATTCTAGTTAGCCATTCATCTAATCTTTTTTCAAGGTTTTTAGCTTCTTTGTGATGGGTTTGAACTTCCTCCTTTAGCTCAGAGAAGTTTGATCTTCTGAAGCCTTCTTCTCTCAACTCATCAAAGTCATTCTCTGTCCAGCTTTGTTCCGTTGCTGGTGCGGATCTGTGTTCCTTTGGAAGGGGAGAAGTACTCTGATTTTCAGAATTTTCAGCTTTTCTTCTCTGTTTTTTCCCCATCTTTGTGGTTTTATCTACCTTTGGTCTTTGATGATGGTGACGTACAGATGGAGTTTTGGTGTGGATATCCTTTCTGTTTGTTAGTTTTCCTTCTAACAGTCAGGACCCTCAGCTGCAGGTCTGTTGGAGTTTGCTTGAGGTCCACTCCAGATGCTGTTTGCCTGGGTATCAGCAGCGGAGGCTGCAGAACAGCGAATATTGCTGAACAGCAAATGTTGCTGCCTGATTGTTCCTCTGGAAGTTTCATTTCAGAGGGATACCTGGCCGTGTTAGGTGTCAGTCTGCCCCTACTGGAGGGTGCCTCCTAGTTAGGCTACTCTAGGATCAGGGACCCACTTGAGGAGGCAGTCTGTTCATTCTTAGTTCTCAAAATCTGTGCCGGGAGAACCACTACTCTCTTTAAAGCTGTCAGACAGGGACATTTAAGTCTGCAGAGGTTTCTGCTGCCTTTTGTTCAGCTATGCCCTGCCCCCAAAGGTGGTGTCTACAGAGGCAGGCAGGCCTCTTTGAGCTGCAGTGGGCTCCACCCAGTTCGAGTTTGCTGGTGGTTTTGTTTACCTACTCAAGCCTCAGCAATGGTGGGTGCCCCTCCCCCAGCCTCACTGCTGCCTTGCTGTTCGATCTCAGACTGCTGTGCTAGCAATGAGGGAGGCTCCGTGGGCATGGGACCCTCTGAGCCAGGTGCGGGATATAATCTCCTGGTGTGCTGTTTGCTAAGACCATTGGAAAGCGCAGTATTAGGGTGGCAGTGACCCAATTTTCCAGGTGCCATCTGTCACAGTTTCGCTTGGCTAGGAAAGGGAATTCCCTGACTCCTTGCGCTTCCTGGGTAAGGTGATGCCTCGCCCTGCTTCGGCTCACACTCGGTGCATTACACCCACTGTCCTGCACCCACTGTCTGACAAACCTCAGCGAGATGAACCCAGGGCCTCAGCTGGAAATGCAGAAATCACCCGTCTTCTGCATTGTTCACACTGGGAGCTGTAGACTAGAGCTGTTCCTATTCGGCCATCTTGGAACCACCCCCTCTGCCTTGCCCCCCATCTCTTATCTTCATTTCCTTTCTTCTGTCCTCCATTTTCATCATTTGGCACACATGCCACCTTGAAAAATTTCAAAGTCATAATCAAATTGGTCTTGACTTTCATCTGTAAACAAGTAATGGATCTCTTTTCTTTCAGTGCTGGTATTAACTAGGTTGAGGCAGTTGTTTGGTAATTCAGTAAAACATGGTTATTAAGTCCCTTGTATATGCCAGTCACTCTCTTGAAAAGAAGACCCATGAATTCATGCTTTATAGGAGTGAGATGTGGATTTTAAATAGAAAAGTAAAGGAACTTTATTTAGCTGTGGGGAAAGAAAGCACAATTTAATGACTTAACGCTCTCAAAATGTCTAGAGGAAAAGTAGGAAAATAGAAATGTCCAAAAGCCTTTTCTATACACTATCAAATAAACATATATTTGGAAATACATGAATGTTGGATTTAAAATAGTAAAATTAAATATCTTATGTACCTTTCCCAGAAAATGTGTACATATACACATATACCATGCATTTAGAAGCAAATATGGAGGAATGGTAGGGTTGTTTATAAAGTATCTAGACACACACACACACACACACACACACACACACCCACAAAATATTTTCAACCAAAAAGGGAAAGACCAGATTGCAAAGCAGTATGATAAGGCATTTTAGTTGGGGGATCTTAGGAATTGTAATTATATAGACACAAATTGCAGTGAAGGCTAAACTGTGTCCAGAGAGAGGGAACGGAGTAGGGAATTTTAAAAGTGCACTGAGGGTGATTACATAAATTTTCTTGAAGAAATTGTCACTGGTGGAGGTGGCTGACTTAGTACGTGAATCCATAGATGAATTTCTTTTTTTTTTTTTTTTTTTTTTGGTCACTGTTCAGGAGTTGCAGCATTGGTGAAATTCAGCTGTTTCCCAGGATGTTCTGGTCATTGCAGTTTGGCCCAGTTCAAAGGTTCAAGGCAAGTTCTTGCATTTTCTTTTGTTTTGCTTTGTTTTGTTTTGTAAGGTTGCGGGCTGTGTGGATAGTTCTTCTTAGAATGGCTTCCTGACTCCATTTTAGAGCTCTGAACCAGGGTGACACCATTTTCTATATCACA
>NW_012099510.1:528958-536890 GCF_000951045.1 Mandrillus leucophaeus | reverse complement strand
GTTTGCCTGGGTATCAGCAGCGGAGGCTGCAGAACAGCGAATATTGCTGAACAGCAAATGTTGCTGCCTGATTGTTCCTCTGGAAGTTTCATTTCAGAGGGATACCTGGCCGTGTTAGGTGTCAGTCTGCCCCTACTGGAGGGTGCCTCCTAGTTAGGCTACTCTAGGATCAGGGACCCACTTGAGGAGGCAGTCTGTTCATTCTTAGTTCTCAAAATCTGTGCCGGGAGAACCACTACTCTCTTTAAAGCTGTCAGACAGGGACATTTAAGTCTGCAGAGGTTTCTGCTGCCTTTTGTTCAGCTATGCCCTGCCCCCAAAGGTGGTGTCTACAGAGGCAGGCAGGCCTCTTTGAGCTGCAGTGGGCTCCACCCAGTTCGAGTTTGCTGGTGGTTTTGTTTACCTACTCAAGCCTCAGCAATGGTGGGTGCCCCTCCCCCAGCCTCACTGCTGCCTTGCTGTTCGATCTCAGACTGCTGTGCTAGCAATGAGGGAGGCTCCGTGGGCATGGGACCCTCTGAGCCAGGTGCGGGATATAATCTCCTGGTGTGCTGTTTGCTAAGACCATTGGAAAGCGCAGTATTAGGGTGGCAGTGACCCAATTTTCCAGGTGCCATCTGTCACAGTTTCGCTTGGCTAGGAAAGGGAATTCCCTGACTCCTTGCGCTTCCTGGGTAAGGTGATGCCTCGCCCTGCTTCGGCTCACACTCGGTGCATTACACCCACTGTCCTGCACCCACTGTCTGACAAACCTCAGCGAGATGAACCCAGGGCCTCAGCTGGAAATGCAGAAATCACCCGTCTTCTGCATTGTTCACACTGGGAGCTGTAGACTAGAGCTGTTCCTATTCGGCCATCTTGGAACCACCCCCTCTGCCTTGCCCCCCATCTCTTATCTTCATTTCCTTTCTTCTGTCCTCCATTTTCATCATTTGGCACATATGCCACCTTGAAAAATTTCAAAGTCATAATCAAATTGGTCTTGACTTTCAACCTATTAACTAGGTTGAGGCAGTTGTTTGGTAATTCAGTAAAACATGGTTATTAAGTCCCTTGTATATGCCAGTCACTCTCTTGAAAAGAAGACCCATGAATTCATGCTTTATAGGAGTGAGATGTGGATTTTAAATAGAAAAGTAAAGGAACTTTATTTAGCTGTGGGGAAAGAAAGCACAATTTAATGACTTAATGCTCTCAAAATGTCTAGAGGAAAAGTAGGAAAATAGAAATGTCCAAAAGCCTTTTCTATACACTATCAAATAAACATATATTTGGAAATACATGAATGTTGGATTTAAAATAGTAAAATTAAATATCTTATGTACCTTTCCCAGAAAATTTGTACATATACACATACACCATGCATTTAGAAGCAAATATGGAGGAATGGTAGGGTTGTTTATAAAGTATCTAGACACACACACACACACACACACACACATACAAACCCACAAAATATTTTCAACCAAAAAGGGAAAGACCAGATTGCAAAGCAGTATGATAAGGCATTTTAGTTGGGGGATCTTAGGAATTGTAATTATATAGACACAAATTGCAGTGAAGGCTAAACTGTGTCCAGAGAGAGGGAACGGAGTAGGGAATTTTAAAAGTGCACTGAGGGTGATTACATAAATTTTCTTGAAGAAATTGTCACTGGTGGAGGTGGCTGACTTAGTACGTGAATCCATAGATGAATTTCTTTTTTTTTTTTTTTTTTTTTTGGTCACTGTTCAGGAGTTGCAGCATTGGTGAAATTCAGCTGTTTCCCAGGATGTTCTGGTCATTGCAGTTTGGCCCAGTTCAAAGGTTCAAGGCAAGTTCTTGCATTTTCTTTTGTTTTGCTTTGTTTTGTTTTGTAAGGTTGCGGGCTGTGTGGATAGTTCTTCTTAGAATGGCTTCCTGACTCCATTTTAGAGCTCTGAACCAGGGTGACACCATTTTCTATATCACAGTTCATAGTATAAAAATGAATTATAATCCTTCTGCAGGTTATGACACCTTCTCACGAGATTTGTAGAGAAATAAAAATGTTTGTAAAGGCCAAACACTGTAAGATTTAATGAGAAGTTGTCTATAAGCATGACTGCTTTATCTGTTTAATGCTTGAGTTCCTCTTTGCTAAGCTAACGTCCAGTATGAACAGTTGATAACTACTCATTTTTGGAGTTGGTACATCACACTGAAAGATCAGGCTTTAATATCAGAAAAGCATCAGCTTGAATCCTGTCCCCTACATTTATTCATTTGCTGTGTTACTTTAGAGAGATGGCATAAGCTAACCGCATCTCATTTTTTTCTCTTCCAAAATGATGTTCTTATATATTAGTTTTGATGTATTTAAAGAGATGGGGACAAAACAAATGGTAGTTATGGGTCTTACTGTTGTTACTATCCTAAAAATTTCCTCTACACGAAAGATATTTGTGGCCCTGATTTACCTTCCTTAATTTCAAGTGTCTGGTATAAGATCAAGCAGGAACATTGGTAAAGCATGAAAACAGAAAAATTGGAGAATGGGTTATTCTAGAACACGAGGGTGATTACATTTTTTTTTTTTCCTATTCGAGTGGTTCTGAAAGGGTAAATTACAGGCCTGTTTGTATCACCAGGAGGCTTATTAAAAATGCAGAGTCACGATTCTTACCTTATGCATCAGAATCTGGAGGTAGGGCCAAGGAAACTGCTTAAACACGCTTTTGTGGTGATTAATTATGCACATTCCTGTTTGAGCACCATTGCTCTGCACTACCCTTTATGCTTTTTACCTTTACAGTCTTTCCTCTCCTGCTTAACAAACGATTTTGAGCCCACCTCTTTTTGTCTTGGGAAGAAGTCGAAGCCAAATCACAGCTGAAATAACAACCCGCTGCACCCACCTTTGGATGTCTTTTAACCTCAGAATGCTTCTTCAAAGCTCCTTCTCTCTGAGCATTACCCCTACGGGAGGACTTCTCATAAGGTCCACACATTTAGTAAATTCACTGTCCAATGCCCTGGAGAGTTCTCATTGTTTAGAACCAGATTTGGAATATGTTCGAGTTCTCTTGTTTCTCAAAATTTATCTCTTGTTATTTTATTCTCTTGTATTAGGAGGTAAGGAATACCAACAGAACCCTTGCTGGAGACCAGAAAGAAATGGGCAAGGAACAATAATGCCTTGTCCTTGGGTGAACAAAAAGCACATGTGCAGCTGTAACAATACAAAAATACATTTTTGGCAGTAGTAATAACACTAGTATTTCCAAGTGCTGGGCTCCCGTTTGTACACTCTTGACTGTACCCACAACCATGTCACACTGGCACTGTCACCAGCTCCATTCAGCAAACAAGAAAACCAAGGTTTTAATGACTTTCTCAGTAATTCAGTGAATTAATGGTGAGACCAGGATTTCTTCCTGTACATCCTAACTCCATTGCTCATGCTTTTAACTACTAAGCTTGAGTGTGTCAAGAAAAACTTTCTAGGTACTTGCCTTTTTCTTTATGGAGTGACACAGTGGGTGGTGTCAGCAAACAGTGTAAAAGGAAGAAACTCAGGTCTGGCTAGCCTTTATATTTTAGGGTTAAAGGGACAAAATAATAAAACGAGAATGAGCTTTCTTATTATTTCTGCATAATAGGTGTACATAGTTTTGGGGTATGTGTGATAATTAAATACACTCATATAATTTGTAAAGATCAGCTCAGTGTACTTGGGATGCCCATTACCTTAAAAATACGTATTTTTAATGCCAGAAACATTCAAATTATTCTCTTTTAACTATTTTGAAATGTACAAGAGATTATTCAGACAGAGTCTTCTATAGTGCCTGATTTTGTTCAATAGATTTAGAGTTTAGGTATAGATATGGACCAAGTTCCAAGCAAATAATAAAGAATATGCATTTGCTTAGAGTTTTCAGGATCCATGTGGTGGTTTGAGGGGTTTGTTGCTAAGAAATGTCAGTATTTGGGCCCCAATATATATTTTTAGATTTAAATACAACTCACTGATCCTTGACATCTGGCATCGCCCAACCAAGAAAGTGTATGTTTTATGCTAGTTGTTTTGTTAATATTGCTGGTGTTCCATTTTACTGTAATCTAGAGGATGTCAAACACAGTTTGGCCATTTTATGAATATTAAGACAATCAGTCAGTCATAAGCTCTCGTGATTTTCCAAGTATCTTCAGCTGGCATGAGAATAGAAATTCTCCTTCAGGAAGCTCACTTAACTTCAATATGAATTTCTAATTCAATGATGAATAAATAACAGCCATCAATTATTTATAAGGTATGCATTTAAAATTATAGTAATGATTATATCTTGTACATTGCCTTTATTTGAACAATCAAGTTATTTTGCAAAGCTGAATCACTGAACCAAGATGCGACCCTTAGATCAAAAGCAATTCAGGATTCAAAAAAAAAATGTACAAATATATATATCGAAGGATAGCTTTCCTCACAAGAATGCCGGATCAGGTCGATTCATTGCTTTTCTGTATGTGGTCATGGGAAAATTATTACTTTTTTGTGTGTGGATTGACTTCCCTTAAAAACACACTTTTAGTCACTGTGTACACTATTCTTCCAGATCCCCAAGCACCCACTCTCCAGAATAGCTTTTAACTTAATCTCCTTCTTTCCTCAATAGCCAATCCATCTCCAATTCCAATGGATCATTTTATCACTTTTCTCTTTACTCCTGTCTTTAAATAAAGCTTTGTGTAGCTCCTACTCCAAAAGACTGAGCCTCTCCAAGGCTTGCTCTTTCTCATGCAAACAGTTGGGTGGAAAGTCTGCAGGTGCATTCATGCAGAGCCCACTTTCATATTGTCACCATTCTGGTAAAGGGATTCAAACTTGTTATGTTTTTATTGTTTTCTTGTCTGAATCAGTTTGGTTGTGTTTCAAAAACTCCAAATGACAGAGTTCTCATTGATAAGATCACTCCAACACTCACCTTCTTCTCACCATAACTCTCACTCCTCAACCCACCCATGTCTTCCTTCTCTCTCCTATCTGTCTTCATCATTTGCACCTCAGGAATGTGTTGTATAGGGGTGTAACTGGTTTTTCTTCTTTTCTCTTTATCTGAATCTCACCCTATCCTTCTTAGGAAAGTGGTTCTATGACGTGTGCTTGTTAGAATATACAAAGTCTCAGCTAGATATGCATTCAATTTCCCATTCTACCATTAGTATCTCAATAACCTCCATTAATTTACTCAACAATGCTGAGCCTTATTTCCTAATAATTCTGTTTCACAGTGACCTATTACTTTCTTTTGAATATTTCTTGCTGTTTTTAGCAGATAAGAAATCCATCACAATGATTCTCAACCTTTGGTGGAAATAATTTTATCAAAAAATTGGGTTTCTGCCACAATGTAAATAAAAGCCAGATTTGCTGTAAGGAAGTCATTTACATATTGAAGGGCCTTCTATTACTATATTTAGACTTTAAAAAATGTCAAGAATGAAAAAATAATAATTTGAAGATGCAACTGTTTTGATATGGCATATTAATTATACTTTCTCATAGACATAGATTATAAAATATTCAAATGTCAGCAAGAATATGAAATATGTGAACATGTTAATTAAAGAATGAATTTTTGGTAAGTATTAGAAATACTGTTTTAGAACACATATTACAAATGTTGATTGACAACTTTACCAGCTATCTCAAAGTCCTTTCATATATCCATAAGGCTGTTTCCTATGTATGCATTGCTTCTTCAATCTAGTTACAAATGCATTGTGAGCAAAGATTTATTAGAAGTCCTTATTTTGTATCTACCAGAGTGAGGGAAGTCATGCTGGACATATGTTTGTAATAGATGAATAGAATTGCTTGGGATTTAGAAGTGGGCTTGACTGAATTGCCTGAGTAATCCTGAGACAAGTCTAACCAGTCCCTAAACATTGGAGAAATGGTATTCAAAATGAAGACTTGGAAGCTCCATGATCAGATTTTAAAAGCTGTGCCATGTCTTCTTCCCTGGGCCCTCATGATTTACTCACTGGTTCCTTCTGACACCTGATATCTCATGTAAAATGAAAAGCTAATAGTTCAGCATTTTTCTGAACTATTATTTTCAACATCAATTCAAAAATACTCATTTAACATTTTTTTTTACATTAATCACAGTATCACTTAGCTTTGCTCTCTAGTAAGCTCAAGTTTAAGGATAAGGAAAGTAGTATATGTATACATATTTTTTGCCATACTGCATTTCCAGGACTGAAACACATTTATCCAGATGACATTTCTCAAACTCTTATTTCTATAAATGAATGTGTTCTATCAAGGCAAAAAGCAAAGTTTAGAATTTCAGCTAGATCAACACTCTTAGTAGCTTTTTGTCAAAACGCAGGTTCCGATCACCCACTGCCTGTCTGACACCACTTTCTGCTATACTCTATACTCAGCAGCTTTTTCCTTTCTCTCCTCCCACTGCACCAAACCAACTCCAGATCCCTGATCTGACCCATTTCAAGTGATTTGATAAACCTGCTCCATTCACCGGCCACCCGAATACAGAAAACATTAGAAACTAGACCTTGGAGAAAAGGACCAGAATTGGGCAAAGTGTTCTTATGATATTATTGCCAGGATGGCATTGCAGGAAGAGCATAGACTCCTGGAAGCAGCTGAATTATGAGCACCACAGTCCTTGATTTCAGATGGACCTAGGTTTGAAATCTGGACCTTGGTTACTTGGGCAAAGAACTTAACATTGAAAAATCTTAGTTTTCTCAGGAAAGTACTAAAATATATCTTATGTGCTCATTATGAGGATTAAATTATGCATGTACAATGCTTTGCACGGTGCTGAGATCATAATAATACATGCTAGAGGTTGTAGTTATTGTTTTACTGCTGCTGTTTAGAAATAAAATTGAGTTCAGTTACTAGCTACCTCACACGCTCACTTTCTGATAAATAGAATAATGTGATTTCAAATAATCATTTGTATAAAATCTTACATAAGAGGCGTTCAATAAATCTGTGTTTCCTTCTTTCCAGGAAAGAATAATGATCAAATGATATGTCTATAGTGCATACAGATGGAAAAAACCACAAAAGTTCAAGAGAGCATTTTTCTATTTGTTTTGTTGTCTTTGTTATTGTTTCTACACTTTCAGTGATAGTGACCTTGTTTATTCTTATTCTCCACAATCTCTAATGAACACAGCACCTGCATATATATTAATTTTTCTGATAATAAACTAATCAAGCTGTGTCGTTCTTCCCTGCTGATTTGATTGGCGTGCTAATCCCCACAATACACCATTCCACAATAAATTTGTATTTTGGCCAATTCACAACTTCACACTCTGTGATTACAGTTAACATGGAGAATTTTTGCTGATCCAAGTATTGTTTTGCTGAAGTCTGGTTCATTTAATTAAAATTTCAAGCCTACGCTGTACCACTCAGAGAAATTGCAATACATTAACACAGAAAATATTTTTCAGAAAAATTAAAGATTGACCAGATAAAGTAAGAAAAAAAATATTATTACAACACCATTAAATGTGCTTACCACCTTAAAACTGCTTAATATAGCAGCATGGCTTAGAATAGTTGGAAGACAAAGAAGAGAGTAGTTTCCATTCTTCTCGTGCTTTGGAACTCTGGCCAATTCAACCAGTTTCCTTATATGGGGTGGATGTTTGAAATAGAAACACAAACTATTATTTCATTCATTCAATAGCTATATGTTTACTATATGTGATTTACTAGACTCTGACATAATTATTGGGGGAGGAAGTAGGGGAATAATAAGAAAATAAAAAGCCCATGTCATCATCCAGAATATATTTTTGTGAGAAAATATAGATGATCAACTTGTAAGCAAATAAATAACAATGCCAGTTAATGAGAAGTACCCAGGGAAAAATGCAAAAAGTAATAAGACAGAATGTCTCCTGTAGATGGGG
>NW_012099510.1:525918-526733 GCF_000951045.1 Mandrillus leucophaeus | reverse complement strand
AATAAGTGGCAGAGAGGAGAGAGATTGGGTTACTGATTCCCTTCCCAGTGGAGTTGCTGCCTGCTGGCTGTGTCCACGGCCGAAGGTTCTATCTCCTGGCAGATAGTCCCCTCTACAGGCCTCTCTGTCTCTGTGTTTCTAGTACCTGTATCCTCCTCATGTCCTTCCAGGCTTAGGGAGTTCCAGGACCTCCCTGCTATTAGCCCTGGGAGTTGCACTGTCGTTTATGGCATCCTTATATCCTGACTTCACTTGTATAATCATGTTATTAAACTCTTCTTAAATGACTCAATTAGAGCCTATAATTTATTTCAGACAAGGAGTGTGGTTGATACAAAAGACGTAACAATTTTTCTTAAAAGACTTGGCTAAAAACGACAGACCTGATTTCTGCTTTATTTTATTAGTTAACTGCAGGTGAGGCCAGGGAATTTGTCTAGCTTTGCTCCCAGGAAAAAAAAAAAAAGATTCTTTTTTTGGTGAACAGTCTTTCGCCACACTTAAATTTGCTATGACCTAGTAGCAAATCAGGTAGCTGGAAACAAGTTTATAACTACTTAAACTTAGAACCTAATTCTATTTCACATATATACACAGAAATCGTTCTGATACATACTTGGTAAATTGAGGGGCAAATATACATTGTTTTATACATAACTTTATCAAGAGATGTCTACTATTTCAGGAAATCTTATCAAGAACAGTTATTATTTAAGTCAACATTACAAGACAAGGGAAACCTGGCATTTGACCATTTTATCATGTGTTCTAGTGTAGTCTTACCTCAGTATTTATGTGCTGAAATAAATATATAT
>NW_012099510.1:521342-525868 GCF_000951045.1 Mandrillus leucophaeus | reverse complement strand
TATTTTCTCATCACACAATAGTCTATGATGGAGGCTCTTTGATTGATGATTTTCCTTCTTCCAGGACCCTCTCATCAAAGGCTCCCACCTTCCTAGAATATTGGTTCTCAAATGTTAGACTGCATTAGGATTACCTGAATGGCTTGTTAAAACACAGGGATCTGGGTCCTACCTTCAGATATTCTGATTAGGTAAGGCTGCAGTGGGACTGAAGAATTTAATATATTTTTTTAGAATTTCCCCAAGTGAGAAGCTGCTGCTCTGGGAGAAAGTTCTAGAACCACTACCCTAGAGCAATCATTCTTGACTTAAACCAGGCAATGACAGGGGAAATGTGTTTCAGAGGGATGTGCTGACATTTTTGTGACACTCCTCTTTATCCTTCTTCGGGCTGCTCTATGCCCCAAGAGACCTGCACTAATGGTCCTGTCTCACCACTAGGCTGAATTTGGGCTCAGCCAATAAGGAATATGAGCAAGCAATAAGTGGCAGAGAGGAGAGAGATTGGGTTACTGATTCCCTTCCCAGTGGAGTTGCTGCCTGCTGGCTGTGTCCACGGCCGAAGGTTCTATCTCGTGGCATAGTCCCCTCTACAGGCCTCTCTGCCTCTGTGTTTCTAGTACCTGTATCCTCTTCATGTCCTTCCAGGCTTAGGGAGTTCCAGGACCTCCCTGCTATTAGCCCTGGGAGTTGCACTGTCCTTTATGGCATCTTTATATCCTGACTTCACTTGTATAATCATGTTATTAAACTCTTCTTAAATGACTCAATTTGAGCCTATAATTTATTTCAGACAAGGAGTGTGGTTGATACAAAAGACGTAACAATTTTTCTTAAAAGACTTGGCTAAAAATGACAGACCTGATTTCTGCTTTATTTTATTAGTTAACTGCAGGTGAGGCCAGGGAATTTGTCTAGCTTTGCTCCCAGGAAAAAAAAAAAAAGATTCTTTTTTTGGTGAACAGTCTTTCGCCACACTTAAATTTGCTATGACCTAGTAGCAAATCAGGTAGCTGGAAACAAGTTTATAACTACTTAAACTTAGAACCTAATTCTATTTCACATATATACACAGAAATCGTTGTGATACATACGTGGTAAATTGAGGGGCAAATATACATTGTTTTATACATAACTTTACCAAGAGATGTCTACTATTTCAGGAAATCTTATCAACAACAGTTATTATTTAAGTCACCATTACAAGACAAGGGAAACCTGGCATTTGACCATTTTATCATGTGTTCTAGTGTAGTCTTACCTCAGTATTTATGTGCTGAAATAAATATATATTTTATATATATATAGTTTTGTCTTCTGTTAAAAATACGAAATTCAATTGATTTTTCTTTTAAAATCACATGCACTTAAGTTAGAGTGCAATATTATAGTTTATAAATAAAAGCATGTGTTATAAAAGAAGATATTGGGTTTTTAGGACTGAGAACAGTATTTTGTAAAGAGAAACCTTTTGAAAGATTTATAGTCTCGCACCTGTGAGAAACCTTAGGCCTAAACTAGTGAATCATCATAGTTAGCAAATAGAGGAAAGTGGACAGATGTCAGTGACGAACAAGAGACAGTTGGATGGAAGCTACCAGACACTCCAGCCCCAGATGATCTGGAGAATGAATGGTGAGGCTGTTTGCAGAAATTCTTCCACACATGAACACAGTCATTGTTTATTATTTTCATGACTTTCCCAGCCACTGATAATTGTACCTCAAGTTTGAGTCTTGAGAACAACTGGAGAAAGGCCCAGAGGCAGGGATAAAATCCATTTATTTGTTCATTAAGTAGCACAATTTCAGTAACAACATAGGATATTATTAATACTGCCTGGGGGTATAGCATATTTTCTTTCTTTTTACAATGTGGGTATTAAATTAGAAATTATGATCCAACATGTATGCAAAATATTAGTCTTTATACCTCCATTGAAATAACATAAAAGAATTGCAACAAAGAGAATAAACACATGCATGAGTGTACATGCAGGCATGCACACACACACACACCCATACTCTGACTGGTAAAGGATGGCATTCACATGTTATTAATACCAAATTTGCATGCTATTTAGAGCCTATTGGAGCTTATAAAGCACTTTCTCCTGTATTCCCTCATGTCTTCCTCACCACAGCCCCTGGAATAGTTATTTTTATATTTAATTATTTGCCAAAGAACACCATGGAACTCAGAAAGGCTAATTAAATAGCCCAACATGACCAAGTTAGTAAAGTGTGGAGTTAGGAATCAAGATTTAAAATTCAAACACGTATTCTTACACCATAAGTGATTTTTTCTTATGCACTGAGCTCTGTGTCAGAAACGTTTGAGGTGATGAAAGGAAGAAGTGACCTTGGATTTGGTTATGAAGGCCAGACCAATTATGTGATATATGGAAAAAATACTCTCATCTCCAACTGTCTTTCAATGCTTTGTATTTGTTTTTTGACATCACTACATCAATGGAATTGTTTACTCCTATTATTATTTTTTAATAATTAGTAGAACAATTTTCTTGTTTAACTTGATCTCTGAATTTTTTATTATAAAATTTGATATATGTAGATGTAGATACATTTCTCTAGGTTAGTTTTTAGTGTTCATTATAACAGAATTAACACCACTCCTACACACAGTCTCCTTGGGCAAGGTTAACTATTCCTCCGGCTTCAACTACAGCCTATAAGCTGCTGACATTTACATTTCTCTCCTGAGCTCAAGACCTCAATGTGCAATTGGTGATTCAACATCTCTTAGATATCTCATGAGCACTTCAGACTCGATGTGTTCAGACAACTTTTGAATGTCTTCCTTCCAGTCACTTCTCAACATCTATACATACTTCACACAACCTGCAAATTTTCCCTTCTTTTACTCATTATTATGAGTTCCTGGTTATCAAATGGATAGAATTTACAGGCTGAGAACAGTAGTCCCATGATCTGGAAACCCGAGATGCATCCTTGCTTGATCCTTTACTCAAATCAACTGCCGCTTCCTGTATTAATCATTATAGCTGTTCATATTTAAGGTTCATCTTCTCTTAGTCACACTACCTCTACTTTAGTTCAGCTCGCCATCATCTACTAAGTGAACTACCTCAAATCATTCTAATTTTCATGAACTCAGGCTTTGCAGTTTTTGATCCATTAGCCATGTCATAGCCAGAGTGATCAGTCTTAAATGAAAATCTGATATTACCTCACTGTCCTCACCTCCAGTTACAGGCAGGTACACAGAAGAACGTGTAGGGCAGGGTGTGCCTTGTTTTCTTTTACTCTTTGGCTACTGTATGCTGTGCTCTCTATGCCTAAAAGCCTTTTGCAATCCCAGTTTTCCTTTAGTATACATCCCTGACAAAATCTACTCTTATCTCATCGGTTTACAGGCTTTTTCTCTTGCTCATGGGCTTATTATTATGATAGTGTTTTGCTCACACACTTAATTATGTGCATGTCTGTTTGTCTATTTCAGCCACTCATCTCCAGTCAACTTGAAAGCAAGAATTGCATTTTATACATCATTGGAACCCCAGAAGCTAACAGGGTCTGACACATAAAAGATACTCAGTTAATGTTGATAAAAATAATAAAAGAGTTAATTAATGAATGGATGAATGTGAGTAGGATATAGAGAGAGTACATATGGTCAGAAATAGAAGTGTCTCACTCCTTCTTGGTTTGACTGAGGTGGCTGTTCTATAGCAATGCTATTCACCACACCCCTCAGTGATCTAGCTTGACGGAGAAAACTTTTGCTGGCAGAGACTGAAAGAATCATCACTGTAGGAGTGACACGCAAGGAGAGATGTTTGCACATGAGTTACATCACTCCTCTAAGACTGTCTCAGACAGACAGACAGACACAAATGAAATACCCCTGCTAGCCTCATGGAGTTGTCATGAGGGGTGAATGAGATGGTGGATTTTACAGGGTGAAAACAACTTAATAAATGTATACTTCGGCAGTGTCAGTACACAAGGCTACTGGTTCAACTTTCTTGATGGAAATCAATTTTGATAATGTGAGTGATAAATTTAATCATACAATTCATTAAATGTATTCCACCATGTCAACTGTGGGAAATCAGCTCAATTGTGTAAGACTATGTTTCTACTGAGACAGTTAAACATTGTAGCAATTTATGACTAGCTATTTATGATGTAGCTATTTATGACTTTGATAATTCATGATATGAATATGGACTTAGAGAATTTCTCTTGCAGTCCCTGTCTCAAAATAAATGTTCAATGACCGCGGCTCATAGCTTTTTATTATCATTTATTATTTAAAAAATTAACAGAAAAATGCTCAGGCAGTGTTTTACAATCATTCAATATCGCAGAAATATTTTTACTATGTTTTCAAAGGGTATCTCTTTGTTCTCGTTTGCTCTTTGGCTACTATACACTGTGCTCTCTACACCTAAAATATTTTCCTGATAGTAGTGACACAATAAGTAATTGGGGAATTCTTAAATTTGGAGGATTAAAATATAGTATTGCTGTATTTCATTT
>NW_012099510.1:518735-520607 GCF_000951045.1 Mandrillus leucophaeus | reverse complement strand
ATAAAAACTTTGGACTTAATACATAGGTGAAGATTTAACAGGAGCAATTACCAAAAATTAAATTACAAACTTTATGTGGCCACAGTATTTCTAGGCTGTTTTGGGTCAGCATAATACCGTACT
Organism: Mandrillus leucophaeus; assembly: GCF_000951045.1. Lineage (NCBI taxonomy): Eukaryota > Metazoa > Chordata > Mammalia > Primates > Cercopithecidae > Mandrillus > Mandrillus leucophaeus. The sequence goes on along the minus strand of NW_012099510.1, from coordinate 520,484 downwards.
CATGTCAAACTAAAGATCACCTTTGGTTTGGAGGTGTGAAGGATAAACAGTTTCAGAATAAGGTCTTTGGGAAGTCTCCTTTCAACTTATTATGAGACTGCTCTGTTATTTGGCAGCATTCACGTGCCAGGTCAGTACCTCTCAATGAATACCAAGGAAATATGGGATCACCACTGTTTGGTATAAAGTAGAAAGAGACCCAGTGGAACAAGAAAATGATGTTAAAGGAGAGGACAATGAGAGGAAGTCCATGTGTCAGCAGTCTCATGGGCCCCAAACAGTTTGCTTTTCTCGAAGTAGATGCCTGTGCTTCAGGGAGGAAAAATTAATTATATCAAATGCCTGACAAACACATTTTGAAATATAAATCTCTTAGGGGATTGCAACATATTAATAGTGCATTTCTTTTTAAATGTTTGCTTACTTTTTTATTGTGGAAAAAATATTAATACATAACACCCAGGAGAACAGAATAATATAAAGTTAGTTTTTATTAAATACAATAAAAATTCTGTTTGAATGATCTGTGATTTTTATTCATCTAGGCTATTATTAGTACAATAATTGATTTACAGTCAAGCACCTGGGTTAAAAAAAATTAGTGTCTGTTCATGTGTAATAGAGGACCACTGCCATTTAATGAATTATTTTAATTATCTCAAGCTTGACATTTTACAAGTTCGTAGTCTCTTTCTCATCTACATTATGTGACTCCACAAAGCAAAATAAACTTTTGTAAGGAGCTTATTTTAGGTATTGTTTATACAGGGCTACCAGACCAAGTCCTTTGATGCATTCTGAGTCACAACACGGTGGGTTCAGTCAACCAAGATAATGAATTTCTACCAAACTCATCATACGGTATTAGCTTAATTGAGTAGCCGTATCAGCCCCAAAAGAGACAATCTAGTTCTCAGTCAGAAAGCAAGAAAGAAGTCTTATCTGATTCAGCCTTGCTTGGCAAACTTGACTTCCAGTTACAGTGACTGCTGACAAACACAGCATTCTGGCATCAGAGAAGAGTGTCAAGTGTAAGAAAAGTATTATTGGATAGAACTTGATTTAAATCCCAGCTCCATCTCTTGCCAGCTGTGTGACTACAGTACTTGCATCATTTTTTTCACCTGTGAATTGGCATTAAAAAGTATCAGTTCCTGAGTACTGTTATAAAGACTGAATTTTACACACATATAAAGAATGTGGCTTCCTTGGAGCCGCAGATAACATGCATGCTTTCTCACTTTCTCGTTTTGACCTCTTAATTTTCTTTGTTTACTCTTTATTCATTGTCAGCATCGAGGTACACACAAAACACTAGTCTGTACACATAACTTGTCTTAGCTTTTGCATCCCTCTATTATTGCACATACAACCTACCTTGCAACTGTTTTACTTGCCCACACCTCCCACTAAACTGTGAACTTCTCAGCAGTGAGAATGATCTCTAATTCCTTGGAATATTATTTCTCGGTATAAAGAATATTCGCAGTTTGCCACTGCCCCACAAATGTCTCTAAAGCATAGCCTATCTTCAAGAATCTCTTACGAAGAATAGAATACCATTAGTACAATTACTCCTCACTCCCTGGCTAATAAACAATAGCGAGGTGACAGCTTGCTTGCAACCCTCCGCTCGCTCCTGGCGCCTCCTCGGACTCTGCGCCCACTGTGGCCGCGCTTGAGGACCCCTTCAGCCCGCCGCTGCACTGTGGAAGCTCCTTTCTGGGCTGGAGAAGGCCAGAGCCGGCT
>NW_012099510.1:484469-518000 GCF_000951045.1 Mandrillus leucophaeus | reverse complement strand
GCAGGAAGTGGATGGGGCCGGATAAGGGAATAAAAGCAGGCTGCTGCAGCCCGCAGAGGCTAACTGGTCAGGTCGCCTTGCAGTGTGTGGTATTTTTATTTTCTGGCTCTTTGCTGTAACTTTTACTGCTGATAATTGTTTGGGTCCGTGGTGCCTTTATAAGCGTTAAGGCTCACTGCTGAGGTCTGTAGTTTCACTAGTGAAGCCACAGAGACCACGAACCCACCAGGAGGAACCAACAGATCTATTGCCTTTCAGAGCTGTAACACTCAGCCGGGCGCGGTGGCTCACGCCTGTAATCCCAGCACTTTGAGAGGCCGAGGCAGGTGGATCACGAGGTTAGGAGATGGAGCTCATCGTGGCTAACACGGTGAAACCCTGTCTCTACTAAACAAACGAAAAACCAAAAAAAAGCCGGGCGTGCTGGTGGTGCCTGTAGTCCCAGCTACCCCTGAGGCTGAGGCAGAAGAATGGCGTGAAGCAGGGAGGCGGAGCTTGCAGTGAGTCAAGATGGCGCCGCTGAACTCCAGCCTGGGCAACAGAGGGAGACTCCCTCTCCAAAAAAAAAAAGCTGTAACACTCAAACCACAAAGGTCTGCAGCTTCCCTCGTGAAGTCAGCAAGACCAGAAACCCACCAGAAGGAAGAAGCTGCAGAGTCATCTGAATAGCTGAAGGACCAAACTCCGGACACGCTATCTTTAAGAACTGTAACACTCACCGCCAGGGTCTGCAGCTTTATTCTTGAAGTCAGGGAGACCAAGAACCCACGAATGCCGGACACACAGTGTTCTAGTTCCTGCGTTGGACAATAGGTAAGTGTACGCATTTTGTTATCTGGTGCCAACATTTCATTCTGTTTGACTGTCTCTAGGGCATCCAGAGTGTAGGGAGTTGGAGCATTCATGCTCTCACTAATTTACTTCCGCTTTTGTACTTTTAAATATTTTCTTCATTTCAGGATCTCATGGTCCCCTAACAAGTTAATATGCAAACACAAACTATTCTTTAGAGCCATGTCACTCGCTTATGAATTCCGTAACAGTGTGCTCTATAACTTGTCGTCACCGGAAGCAATCATGTCCATCTCTGAATTTTTTTTCCCTTAATTGTGCAACTGTTTAGTTGTCTGTTGCAAAACAACTCCAACATTTAGCAGCTGAAAACGTAAAATTACCTTATGGAGTTTGAGTATCAGGAATCTGAGTGTGGCTTAATTCAGAGGATCTGACTTAGCGTCTCTCAGGAGGCTGTTGCTGAGGTGCTGGCCTGGGCTTCAGTCATCTGAAGGGGCAGAGCATCTCTTCCCAGCTCACTCATGTGGAGTAACTAGGAGGATTTCATTTCTCACTACATGAGGTCGTCTATAGGGCATGGGATGGCAGCTGGCTTCCTCCAGACCATGTGTGTGGTCCAGGAGCAGAGTGTGTGAAAAAGTTAGCAAAACAAAATCCACGTTGTCTTTTGAAACTCTCCACAGGGTTAACAAGAAGTTAGCCTTTAGATGAAGTACAGATAAGCATTAATTAGGCTGCCTTTTGATCTATTTCTCTGTAGTGACTTAGGGAGCACATAGGCCATGACTTAAACCTTGAACTTCCTCACCTTTTCTGTAGATAGCATCTGTTAGGCATTCTTGCACTGCTGTGAAGAAATGCCTGAGGCTGGGTGAAAGAAGAGAGGTTCAATGAGCTCATTGTTCTGCTGGCTGTACAGAAAGCATAGTTGTTTCTGCTTCTGGGGAGGCCTCAGGGAGCTTAAAATCGTGGCAGAAGATGAATGGGAAGCAGGAACATCTACATGACCTGGAGCAGGAGAAACCCAGAGGCAGAAGGTGACACACACTTTTAAACCACCAGATCTCAGAGAATTTGCTATTGTGACAAGAGCACCAAGAAGGATGGTGTTTGAGCCTTGAGGAACTGCCCCCATGATCCTATCATCTCCCATTAGGTCCCATTTCCAGCATTGGATGTTACAATTGAATATGATATTGGGGGGGGTGGGGAGGGCACAGATTCAAACCATATCAGCACCTTTAACTGTAGGAGCTTAAAACTTTTGATTTGTTTCTTCGCAATGGCTGATGGCAATGGGTCTGAAGACCCTGTAAATGAGCCAACTTGGTGTGATAAAGCAGTTTTTTCACTTCTTATGGCATCACACTTCACACTTCAACCAATCAACACCTTCACCCACTACCCATCCAAATTCCTTAAAGTCCGGGACCCAAACTCTCTGGGGATGCAAATTTCCCATATGAAAAATGTCTCTTTTTGACAGCTCTAATTAAAACTTGGTCTACTGCCACCCTCAGTGTTTTAGTGTATCAGTTTGTTGCACATCAGGCGATGGACCTATTATGGTTACACCTCTATAACCTGATCTTGGAGGGGGTTCCTACCGCTTAGGCCTTATCCAATTAATCACAGAGACCAATACTGGTACAGTATGGGAGGGGACCAAGCAAGGCTGTGGAGATCCAGAGGTGGGCATCATCTTGAAGGCTATCATCTTTCTCATTGGTCTTATACCTTTACTCTTTTTCTGTCATTGAGTGCAGTATTGTCTTACACATGAGATCTCTTTCAATGCAAGACCCTTGATAGCTTACATATTTTTTTTTTTCACGTTATACATTTCGTGTCTACAATGGTGTGGAATAAATATTGAATTAATAAAATGAAATCCACGCTTCATGAAAGTAATAAAAAAAACTAGTTTCTTAAGGACACTGGGATGTATAGGTTTAACTCGAAATATCAAAGGAAAAATCATATTTAAAAAAATGCAGAGGCTTTTACATAAATTCATAAGGACATTTGGGGAGGGGAAGTCTTGTGTTTATTTTTCTGGCTTATAAAAGAAAGGTGCTAATTTAAATTACAGATTAAATTCTAGCTGTAAATTACCAGGTGAAATGAAATTCTCCATCCCTTCACCAAAACATCCACCAGCCACCTACATTCAAAGTACATGCAAATTAAAGAGAAGATGCAAACAGAAACCCTATTTTACACAAATTATGGTCACTTAACAAATCATCCTTGAGTTATCATGTAGGCAGAGGCTGAGCACAGGCATGATTGCATCTTTCAATCTGAATTTTTTTTTTGTTACAGGGCTCTTGTTTTTTCACAAGTTCCTGAAAATAATCCTAATATTTTTACCTTTTTCATAACTCCACAAGACCTAATTCAATATCCTTTACATAAAACTATCCTTTACAATAACTTTTCAGAAAAAGAATGACGTTTAGTTAAATAATTTGTACTGTGACATTGGGCAGATTATGAATCCTCTCCAAGTTTCAGTTTCCTAGTTTGTAAAACTAAGAATATAGATTTTTATTATATTAAATTCCTATATTGAAATTAATGAATATGTGAAACTCTGAACTACAGATATCTACCACAACGCCTTGGTTTCCGTGGCAAGTTCTCAATAAAGGTTTACTGAACTCAGTGTTTCTAAACAAAAGCATGCTTAATTGGTAAGAAACAAATACGTGTTTAAAAGATACTTCCAACAGACTGACTAATGTCAGTATTTTATCTTTTTCTTTGTTTTTGTTTTGTTTTGTTTTTACTTTTAGTAATGTGTCTGTAGATTAACAGAAGAAATGGCATTCACATGTGTCAGTGTGCACCGGGGGTGAATTAAAGGGTGATTACCACGCAGTGGGGTACAGATGGTTCTATAGTCTTTTTCATTCTTTCTTCCTGCAATATGAGGTCAGTTAATGAAAACTCAAAAAATAGACCACCAGTAATTGTTTTCTTCTTTAGTGGTCTGGACCTCAGGGAGATAAGGGAACTTCAGGGAGTAACTTCATCTTGTGCTGTGAGAGGCAGAGGATTGAGAGACAGAGGTGGGAGTAGTCAGAGTTTGAGGCTGCTCCTTCAGTTCAGCCTAGGAAAGCATCATATTTTGGGGTATTGGTTTCTGAGCCTTTATACTAGTACAATAATAGCAATTATTTCTTATAATTTATTATGTCTTGGGAAGTTTGTTAACTGTCTTACTAAATATTTCATTATCTAGACCTCACAATAGCATCATAATTTTGATAAAAAAATTTAGATCTCTGATTATTACCCAAGTGTTCCTGTTCCTCTCAGCCAGCTTCATTTGTCAGGTTGTTGTAGGGTTTGTGCATGTGTGTGTGTGTATGTTTAAGGGGGTTTTGTGGTAAGAGCTGGGAGAATGTTTTTCTCCCCAACAGATGTAAAATTTGGATTTGTTCTGAAGAACATAATCCCCTCTCTAGCTCAGATCTTGAAATGAGCCTACTCAAATGAAACATGAGTCCAACTCTTCATTTTATTAACATGGATGACCTCTTGTTTGTTCTTCATATGGGAATACTTGATTTGTAAACTATTCCTACATAAACAAGTCATGTTTAAAATTTTAGTTTTAAGCCAAATCAAATCAAGGTTTTAATAAATTCTAGAGAATCTCCTGGTAAAAACAGTGGTAAACATATGCATTCAAGTGACTAATGATCCACATGCCTGCTAAGAAACCTGAGAATTAATTGGATTTTATACTCAGTCGTGATAAATCCCTTGAGTTCAGCAGGCAGTGGTCAAAGATACATTTGCTTTTATCATGCAAGATAATGGGATTACCAGGTAGTCTAAGTCTTTAATCTTTATTGATAAAGTGAGATGAATACTCAGGAAATACACTAGGTGGGCTTAAATTGCTAAAAGGAGGGGGAAAAAAAGAGGAAAGCCTGAAGTGTTAGATTGCCTATCAGGGAAACAGAATTAACTGTGTAAGTACATTTGCATAGTTGAATTTCTATCCATGGTTGCAAGGTGTAATTTTAAAGTTGTCTAATGCACATAATTGACATGTATAATGAGATACTTAATTTGTGTTCTTTCGTTTCTACTCTTTGATTAGAATATGATGTATTGCTGTTTTTGTTCTTCCGCACACATTAATTTAGGTATAAAAAGTGATGAAGTTAATAATTTCTTTGATTTTTAATGAGAGAAATGAATGCACTGCTGTTTTGACTTATATTATTTTTCTTTAGTATTATTTTTATTTCCCATTTCAAACTGTGTATATTCAACTAGAAGATTTGCTGGAGGATAGCTTCGAGCATTGACTTCTGTGTGTTGAGTTTGCTGAAATATTATGTGTTTTTAACAAATGCAGTTTTTCATTCTTGATAATTTTTTTTATATAATTAATGGCTGGCACAAAATATATTACTGCATATCGAAATAAGGTTAACTCTTTAAAAAAGCCAACTTTCAAAACGCATTTAAAATGAACTATTCCATAAAGTAAAATAGGCACACTTAACATAAAAAGACATTGCTGATTGTTGAAGTCTTGGCTAAATCTATAATGAAAAATCTGCAAGGCAGATATTTATTTTTCAGTTGATGCCATTCGGGCTCAGAATGGTGAGTTTCTCTCTGCTCAAGGTCACACAGCTTATACCTTGTAGAGCTGGGAATGAAGCCAGGTACAATGCTCTTAGCTCTCAGAATACTCCCGTGATTACAGAATTCTAAATACTCTCCCAAAATACTGCCTCTGATGGCTTCTTCAGATCAAGCCTCTTTGAATTACACATACAATCTTGTTACTATAGTCCACTTTATACGTACACCAAACAACAAACTTTGTTTGATGATAAACTTGAGTGTCACAAAGATACAAGGTCATATACACACATAGGGTTACACCTTTTTTCAATAGACGTTTCTCAGTCAGACATCACCAGATTCCTCAATAGTAATACAGGATTCTAGTGGAGCAACATCTCCAAAAGCTTAAGAAAATATTAATTTGAGTGTAGAATTCTACCCTTGGCCAAATTCTTAATCTTGGAGAGAGATTACCTGTATTTTTAAACCTACAAGGTCTAAAAAATTATGAATATGGATAAGGTTCAGAAAATGCTACCTCCAGTTTATCATCATTAGGTCATACCCTTTTGTCTTCCAACCATATTTCTCTGTAACTTATCACTCTTCATCAAACCTAAGCATATAAATACGGACTTACCCATTTCTTTGGTTCTTTATTTCCTTATAAAGTGTCCCATGTCACACAAAACTTAAATAAAATGTTATGCTTTTCTCTTGTTAATCCACATTTTGTTATAAGGGCCTCAGCCATGATGGGAAGGAAAGGTATTTCTTTCCCCTGATAATACCAATCCCTGTCTTAAAAAATACAAGAAATTTTGCTTTAGTACAGCAAAGTAAAGTTTTTAGAGTAGTGGATATGGGATCTAGGAAAGAAAAGATCCTGGACAGAGAAGTGGCAAAGGAATTTGAAACACTATGTAGGACATCTGGAGTCCAGTTGTCCCAATGGAATGGGGAGGATCTTGGAAATGTGTTATGGAACTAACAGGTGATTTTCTCATTTCAGCATCTGGAAAATACGTATAGGATTTTAAAGGTCTAGTGTAGCTAGGAGAGAAAAAAATAATGACAGATACTAATCAAATACAATTTTTAAATAAGTGTTTAGTTTTCTTGTTTTTTTAATACTCAGGTTCAGGGAGCATGTATACAGGTTTGTTACATGGGTCAATTATGTGTCACTCAGGCTTGAGGTATGCACAATCCCATCACCTACGTAGTGAGCATAGTACTCAGTAAGTGGCCTTCCAGCCTGTGCCCCCTTCCTACAATCAACCGACAAGCAGTTTCCAGCATCTCTTGTTCTTATCTTTGTGCCCATGTGTATTCGGCATTTAGCTTCCAATTAGAATATGTGATATTTGGTTTTCTGTTCCTGCATTAGTTCATTAAAAATAATGGGCTCCAGTTGTGTTCATGTTGCTATAAAGGACATGATTTGATTCTTTTTATGGCTATGTAGTATTCCATAGTGTAATATGTACATTTTCTTTATCCAGTCTACCACTGATGCGTATCTTGGTTGATTCCATGCCTTTGCCGTTGTGAATAGCAGTGCAATGAACATACATACGCATGTACCTTTGTGGTAGAATAATTTATTTTCCTTTGGGTATATACCCAATAATGAGATTCCTGGGTTGGAAGGTATTTTTGTTTTAAGAGCCTTGAGAAATCTCCAGTTTCTTCCACAGTGGCTGAAATAATTTACATTCCCACCAACAGTGTATAAGTTGGTCCCTTTTCTCTGCAATCTCACTAGTGTCTGTTTTTTGACTTTTCGTAGTAGCCATTCTGACTGATGTGAGATGGTATCGCATTGTGCTTCTGATTTGCATTTCTCTAATGATTAATGATGATGACATTTCTTCATATATTTGTTGGACTCATGTATGTCTTCTTTTGAGGAGCATCTCTTCATATACTTTGCCCATTTTTAATGGGGTTCTTTGTGGCTTGCTGGTTTAAGTTCTTTATAGATTCTGGATGTTAGACCTTCGTTGGAGGCATAGTTTGTAAATCACTTCTTCCATTCTGTAGGTTATCTGTTTTCTCTGTTGTTAGCTTATTTTGCTGTGCAGAAGTTCTTTAGTTTAATTAGGTCCCACATATCAACTTTGTGTTTGCTGCAATTACTTTTGGGGACGTAGTCATAAATTATTTGCCAAGGCTGAAGTCCAAAATGATTTCCTAGGATTTCTTCTTGAATTTTTATAGTCTTTAGTCTTACGTGTAAATCTTTTATCCATCTTGAGTCAATTTTTATATATGGTGAAAGGATAGGGTTTAGTTTTAATCTTTGGCATATGGTTAGCCAGTTATCTCAGCATCATTTATTGAATAGGGGGTCCTTTTTGTGTTGTTATTTTCAGGTTTGTTGAAAATCAGATGTTTGTAAGGGTGTAGCTTTATTTCTGAGTTCTCTGTTCTTTTCCATTGATCTGTATGTCTGTTTTGGTAGAGTACCATGCTTTTTTTGTTACTATAACCTTGTAGTGTAGTTTGGAAGCCAGATAGCGCAATGCCTCTGGCTCTTGTTTTTGCCTAGGTTTGATTTGGTGATTGGATCTCCTTTTTGGTTCTATATGAATTTTGAAATTTTAAAAAAAATTCTGTGAAAAATTACATTGGTAGCTTCACAGGAGTGGCACTGAATTTATAAATTGCTTTGGGCGGTATGGCCGACAATGTAGTTTGGCTTTGTGTTCCCACCCAAATCTTATGTTAAATTGTAATCCATATTGTTGGTGATGGGGCCTAGTGGGAGGTGATTGAATCGTGGGAGTGGTTTCTAGTGGCTTAGACCCATCCCCCTAGTGCTTTCTCATGATAGATTTTTCTCGAGATCTGGTTGTTTAAATGTGTGTGGCACCTTCCCTTTCACTTTCTCTCTCTTCCTCCTTTTCCAGCCATGTAAGATGGTGGAGATCCCCTTCACCTTTTGCCATGATTTTAAGTTTCCTGAGGCCTCCTCAGCCATGCTTCCTATACAGCCTGCAGAACTGTGAGTCAATTAGACCTAATTTCTGTATGAATTACCCAGTCTCATGTAGTTCTTTATAGTAATGTAAGAATGCACTAGTACAGCGACTTTAACAATATTGATTCTTGCTATCCATGAGAATGGAATTTTTATTTCGTTTGTGTTCTCTCTAATTTATTTCAGCACGTTTTTGTAATTCTTAGCATAGGGGTAATTCACTTCCTTGCTAAGCTGTATTCCTAAGTATTTTATTCTTTCTGTGGTTACTGTAAATGAGACTGTGTTTCTATTTGGCTCTGAGTTTGACAATTACTGGTGTATGGAAATGCTAATTTTTGTGCATTGATTTTGTATACTGAAATTTTACTGAATTTGTTTGTTGTAGAAGCCTTCCTGTGGAGTCTCTGCAGTTCTGCAGGTATAGAATCATATCATCAGCAGAGAGAGATTGATTTCTTCTCTTCCTGTTTTGATGCCTTTTATTTCTTTGTCTTGCCTAATTGCTCTGACTAGGACTTCCAGGGCTGTGCTGAATAGCAGTGGTTAGAATGGAAATCCTTGTCTTGTTCCAGTTCTCAATGGGAATGCTTCCAGGTTTCACCCTTTCAGCATGATGTTGATAGTGGTCCTGTCATAAATGGCTCTTACGATTTTGAGGTATGTTCCTTTGATTGCTAATTTGTTGAGGGTTTTTAACATGAAAAGATGTTAAATTTTATCAAAGGCCTTTTCTGTGTCTATTGAGATGATAATGTGTTTTTGTTGTTAATTCTGTTTATGTGATGAATCACACTTATTGATTTGCATATGGTAAACAAATCTTGCATCCCAGAAATAAGGCCCCCTTGACTGTGGCAAATTAATTTTTTGGTATGCTGATAGATTTAGTTTGCCTGTATTTTGTAGAGGATTTTTGTGTCTATATTTATCAGGGATATTGGCCTCAAGTTTTCTTTTCTTCATTGTGTCTCTGGAAGTCTTTGGTATCAGAATGATGATGGCTACGTAGAATGAGTTAGGACTACATCCCCTTTGATTTTTTGAAATAATTTCAGTAGGATTGGTACTTGCTCTTCTTCCTGTATGTCCGGTAGGGCTTTTTTTTTTGTTTTGTTTTTTGGTTTGTAGGCTTTTATTTCTGATTCAATTTCAGAATTCATTATTGATTTTTCAGGATTTTAATTTCCTTGTGGTCCATCCTTGAGAGGCTCTATATTTCCAGGAATTTATCGATTTCTTCTAGGTTTTGTAGTTTGTATGCATAGATGTATTCATAATAGTCCCTGAGGATTTATTGGATTTATCATACTACTGTGGGGTAGTTGTAATGTCACCTTTTTCCTTTTTGGTTGTGTTTATTTGGATTTTTTAAAAAATTAATCTAGTTAGTAGTCTATCAATCTTGTTTAATCTTTTTAAGAACCACCTTTTGGTTTCCTTAACCTTTTGTATTGATTTTTGCATCTCAGTTGTGTTCAGTTTAGCTCTGATTTGGGTTACTTCTTTTCTTCTGCTAGCTTTGGGTTTGGTTTGCTCTTGTTTTTCTAGTTCCTCTAGTTGCAACATTAAGTTGTTAATTTGAAATCTCTGACTTCTTGATGTAGGTTTTTAGTGCCATAAACTTTCCTCTTACCTTGTTTTAGTGTTTTCCAAAGATTCTGATATGTTGTGTGTCTCTTTTCATTAGTTTCAAATCATTTTTTAAATTTCTGCCTTAATTTTGTTTTTTACCCCAGATTACTCAGGAGACTGTTGTTTAACTTCCATGTAATTTTATGGTTTTTATTGATCTTTTTGATACTGATTTCTATTTTTATTGCATTGTGGTCCAAAAATGTTTGTTACGGTTTATATATTTTTTAGTTTGTCGAGACTTGCTTTATGGCCAAGCGTGCAATCAGTCTTAGAGTATGTGCTGTGTGCAGATGAGAAGACTATACATTCTGTTGTTGTTGGGTGGAGTGTTCTGTAGATGTCTATTAGATTCACTTGGTTAAGTATCGAGTGTAACTCCAGAATATCTTTGTTAGTTTTCTGCTTTGAGAATCTGTCTAACGCTGTCAGTGGGGTGTTAAATTCCCCCAGTGTCATTATGTGGTCATCTAAATCTCTTCGTATATCTCTAAAGTTTTGTTTTATAAACCTGGGTACTTCAATGTTGGGTGTATGTATCTTTAGGATGGTTAAGTCTTCTTTTTGGATTGAGCCTTTTATCACTACGTCATGCCCTTCTTGGTCCTTTTTGATCATTGTTGGTTTAAAGTCTGTTTTATCTGATATAGGAATAGTTACCCATGCTTTTTCTGGCTTTCCATTTTCCTTATAGATCTTTCCCATCCCTTTACTTTGAGCCTACAGGTTTTGTTACTTGTGAGAAAGATCTCTGAAGACAGCAAGCAAGGGGTCTTGTTTTTATTCAATTTGCTGTTCTATGTATCTTAAGTGCGGAACTTAACCTGTGTATATTCAGTGTCAATATTGTTTGTGAGAATTTAATCCTGTTATGTTGTTAGCTGGTTATTACATAGACTTGATTATATAATTGATTAATAGTGTCAGTAGGGTATGTACATAAGTGACTTTTTGTGGTAGCATATATCATTTTTTTCTTCCCATGGTTAGGACTCCATTTAGGAGCTCTTGTAAGGCAGGTCTGGTGGTAAAGAATATTCCCCAGCATTAGATGGTCCATAAAGGATTCCCTTTCTCCTTCACTTAAGAAGCTTGGCATGGAAAGATATGAAATTCTTGGTTGGAATTTATTTTCTTTAAAAATATTGAGACTGAATGTGGTGGCTCATGCCTGTAATACCAGCACTTTGGGAGACTGAGGTGGGAGGATCACTTGAGGTCAGGAGTTTGAGAGCAGCCTGGCCAACATGGTGAAACCACATTTGTACTAAAAATACAAAATTAGTTGGGCATAGTGGTATGTGCCTTTAAGCCCAGCTACTTGGGAGGCTGAGGCAGGAGAATCGCTTGAGGCAGAGATTGCAGTGAGATTGTGCCACTGCACTCCAGCCTGGGCAACAAACTGAGACACTGCCTCAACAACAACAAAAAATACTGAAAATAACTCCTAATCTCTTCTTACTTGTAAGGTTTTACTGAAGGTGCACTTAGCCTGATGGAGTTCATTTTGTAAGTTACGTCTCCTTTTTCTTTAGCTGCCTTTAAGACTGTTTGCTTTCATGTTGACCTTGGAGAATCTGATCGCTATGTGTCTTGGGAATGGTCACTTTGCATATTATTCCACAGGGGTTCGTTCTCTGTATTTCCTGAATTTGCATGTTGACCTCTCTAGAGAGATTGACAAAATTTTCATGGAGTGTATATTCTCAAATATGTTTTTCAAGTTGTTTGTTTTCTCTCTGTTTCTGGAATGTCAATTGGTTGGTTGTAGATTTGGTTTCTTTATATAATCCCATATTTCTTGGGTTATTTAATTCACTTTTTAAAATTATTTTCTTTTTTTTTGGTCTCTGTGTTGCTTCAAAGGGGTTGTCTTCATGCTATGAGATTCATTCCTCAGCTTGGTCTATTCTGTTAATACTTCCAGTTGTATCTCGAGCTTCTTGTGGTATAGTTTTCATTTCTAGAAGTTCAGTTTGTATTTTTCTTAAAATGGTTATGTTGTCTTACAACTCTTGGTTTACTACTGTTTTCCTTGGATTGGGATTAATCCTTCTCTTTCATCTTAAGTTTTCTTGCCATCCAGATTCTGAATTCTATGTTTGACATTGCACCGTTTCAATCTGGTTAGAATCCATTGCTGAGGAGTCAGTGGAATCATTTGGAGGTAAGAAGACACTCTGGCTTTTAGAGTTGCCAGAGTTCTTGCACAGGTTCTTCCTCATCTGTGAGAGCTGATGTTCCTTTATCCTTTGAAGTTGCTGTACTTTGGATGGGGCTTTTTATTTTTATGATCTTTATTGCCTTTGAGGATTTGATTGTGATGCAAGTTCAGTATAGTTTAATGATTTTGTTTCTTGATGCTTTCAGGAGTCAAGACTCAGCTCCACACTCTTGGGTTATGAGTTCTAATCCTGACGGTCTGGGACTGAGTCAGTGGCTTTGTCTTCTGCTTCCTCAAACTCAAGCCCCAGCTGGGCTGGAGGCCCTGAGGTGATTCCAGACCATTAGCAACACTCTGTAGGTGACAGTGGGAGTACCACTGGTAGGGGGCTTTCCAGTAGGGATGTGTTATGGTATGGCTGGTGAATGTTTATTAATGTCAAACAAGAATTTACACATGTGTATAAGAAAACAATGTTTATTAACATAATTCCTAAGTCAGACATTATATGTAAATTACAAATCATAAAATAAAAACTGTGGCAACAAAAAATATTGACATGTTACACATGGGAGAGTAAAATATAAAGATGGTTCAATAAGAGAGATTATTAAGCCTCAGTTACTATATTAAGTCATGTGTAATACTGTTAAGCCAAAAAATAACTTTCTTTCTTATCATCTTATTTAGCTACACTAGAGCATTTGCCTGAAAATAGAATTTAATTTTGAATATAGTCACCTTTGATAGAACTATGGAATAGGAAGGGATTGAGAAGAAGATTTGCTCTTTTTTATTTTGAATATTTAGACCTATTTGATTTTTAAATTTACACATTCATTTTCTCATTAAATAAATTAAAATAAATTTAGTTAAAAATATGATTAGTGTACGACCCATAGTAATGGCTTTACCCTTCACAATAACACTTGCCAGAGATATATTTTATTGTCCCAGTTACAGACTTAGATTTATATAAGTGCAAGAGCACAAACGGAATTTTTCACTGCATCAGATAGAAACATGGGGCTGGCATTTTGTCTCCTTTATGTATGTACTAAGACCAGGCCTAAATTCAGTTTTGTACCCATTACATTTCTGGTGACAAAATTTGCATCTTGTGTTTCAAATAAAATTAGAACAAAACAAAATTACAAGTACACTTTTTGTTTGGTATTATTTCAAAGAAGATTGATCATCATCTTTGAATTTGAATAACTCAATCTTGAAGAAATGGAAAGGCTAGAAAGCTCAGATGTAAAGGGTACCTACTGTGTGCTGGGCCTTATATAGATCTTTTACATTCAGTTTCTTCTGCAATCCTCATTAGAAATGTCTTTGTGATTTCCTTAACAGAAGATCTCACTGTCTCCAGGGCCTAGGTTCTTAATCAGTGAGCAAGACTGCTTGACTGCATCCTCCCCACAAAGTAGAAAGCACAGGAGTTAGGTTCCCTTTTTTCCCACTCTTGAAGAAAAAATACGAAACTAAATAGAAGCTGTTAAAATCTGCTATGGGTTATTTTAAGACTGTTTCTCCAACTCTCCAGTCACACTGACATCACTACCTTGTTTGATTTAGCAATTAAATCGAATTCCACTGCCATATTTAAATATCATGCATGTAGTGTGTGTGAGTCTGAGTAGCAGTTTGGTCTAGTGATGTTGCTAATTAGAAAGTATCACCAATGTGTTATACTTACTCATGATGTGGTCTAAAGAGTCTTTTCAAAAATTTCATTTGACCCATTTTAACTTTGACCTTGTAAACTGTATTCTCTCCTGTTTACCTGCCCTTTGCAATAGACGAAATGCTTCAAAGCGTCTCATTTTGCACATTACTTAAAAATATATCCCAAACAGGCACTCATTAGATTTTGGTATTCCTGTACTCACTTTAATTATTTCTAATTTGTCCCTCTACACAGACAAATATTAAAGAAAGGAAAATAGGTATTTTAATCTTGGGGAAGATGCTTTCTAAAGACTCAGCAATCTTTATCTTCCCACGGAATAGTTTGTAATTATAATCATTCAGAGTGTTTAAAGTAGACTGTGGAATTCAAAGAAAGTGTGCGCAGAAAATCTTCATTAATTGCATTTTTTTGGTGGCTGGTTTTTTTTCTCTAAAAGATACATATACACCCACACAGTCTCCCTCTCTCTCTTTCTCTCTGTCTGTCACACACACACACATTCGCACACACACGCACACACACACACATCGTAATACATACACATATACACAATCACACACCCTGGCTTTCCAGAAAGGAACTGTTAAAAATGTCTCATTGTCAGCGGACTTCTAAATTCAATAGTCAGCAAATCAGTTCAGATTTTTCTACTGAAGAGAATGGAGAAAATGTCAGCATCTGTTGGAACACCTGCATGAATAGATAGGGCTCACACATTATCCCAGATTTGTAAGGATTTTGCATCCCTAGGATGAGTCAAATGTTGGCCTTTCCTCTAAGGGCTTTATTCTGACACAGAACAAACCTCATCCTGTGGTTAACAGTTGAGATAGCACACATTTTGTTAAACAAATGGAAAGATCAAACAGTTATGAGAGCAATAACCAAAATTTTCCTTATTTTAACAGCTTTCTCAAGTGTGGAAGGACTTTAAATCCTTTCACAGTTGAGCAGGAAAGACCTCTGATGTCTTTGAAAAACATCAGGCCTGAGACCATGCTGGGGAACTTTTTCAGCTCAGCACTAAAATGTACTTTCTGCTCACGTGGAAGGAGGGAAAATCTAGCACATGCCTTTATTTCTCTAGCAACACTCAGCACCTAAGACTGTGCACTCAGACCAGAGTTTACAAATTGGAATTGGACCTGTATGCTCCCCTTTTTTTTTTTTTCTGAGATGGAATTTCGCTCCTGGCACCCAGGCTGGAGTGCAATGCCACCATCTCAATTCTTTGCAACCTCTGCCTCCTGGGTTCAGGTGATTCTCCTGCCTCAGCCTCCCAAGTTGCTGGGATTATAGGCGCCTGCCACCACGCCAAGCTAATTTTTGTATTTTTACTAGAGACAGGGTTTCTTCATGTTGGCCAGGCTGGTCTCGAACTCCTGACCTCAGGTGATCTTTCCGTTTCCGTCTTCAAGTGCTAGGATTACAGGTGTGAGCCACGGCACCCGGACTCATTTTGTATTTTTAATTCTTTTCATAATGGCCATTACTCAGTGTTTTGATAGTTTTCCTAATGGTCTAATACTTGCTTAATTCCCATCTACCTATCTCCTCTCATCCCCCAAGTGCACTCTAAATTCTAGTTATATTGTAACTACTTCTCTTTGTTGACATTATTATGTTACATACATGATCAAGAAGGAAAAGAATCTTCCAACATGATGGATCATCACTTCTTGTCAAGAATCTTGAATTATGTTTGTGCTGTTAAAATGTAGTTTGCTTTAGAAAATAGGATGGGAGAGAATAAAGGAAATCAGATTAAGGGTGTCACACTTCCAGTTGCCTTCAGCTGTTTATACCTCAGTGTGTGCCTAATGGGTAGGAGCACTGATTAGAAGGGGCCCCTATGTAACAGAGTAAAATAATGTCAGATTGAGTATTCATTCTACAAAATACATGTCAGAGAGTTTTAAAAGGTATCATTTTGTGTTTATCATGTTAGCAGTGTCTTGTATATTTGTTGAAATCTAATGAAGTAAATTAGTAGCAGAACATAACGTTCTGTGAGATAATGTGAAGACGGGAAGACTAGAAAGATTCCACATTCTTACAGTCATAACCTGAAGCGGTCCGAGAATATGATGATGGTCGAATGATGGCAGATGCTGTTGGTGCCACCCATATACCTTCGTCCACCTTACTGTGCCCACACATGCCAGCCTGCCTTCCAACAGTCATCATCTATATCTTGTTTAGAAGCTTTCCCTGAGGGTGGCTGCTAAATCCTATGTTCCTGAGTAAATGTCCTTCTGGTGGAAGCTCTTAATGAATGATATGTGTGGGCACATAACTACTCCTGTCCTCTTGTCGCTTAGCAAAGTCTGTATCCACAGGACCTCCCAGAGTTTTCCTGTAGGATTAAGCATCAGTCACCCCTTGAAGTCTCCCATTATTGTCTCTCTTTTTGATGTCACCTAGTCTCTTCTGGTATCTAGGTTTTCTAAATAATTATATGCACTCAATTTTTATTTCTGAGTGTATTGACGGGCCTCCCTGGCTGAGCATAAGGGGAACAGGGAGAGGAAATTCAGCAAAACAAGAATTCTGGTCTCAGGCTTTTGTAGGATTGAGAAAATACATCCACCTTGACCCAACAGGAGGACACGAGGACAGGTGAGAACAGTTGGCTGCACAACCAAGCCCGGGAGAGTGGAGATCTTCTGAAGATGACAGGGTCCGAGGTGAGTGAGTAGAGTTAAAAAGGAACATCCCCTTGGAGAAGAGCTGGGAGGCAGCAAAGGAGTAGAAAGTTGGGTTATGTTTATTTGTAGCTTTTCTGACCTAAGGATTAGAATTTCAGAGATACTTTAGGCAGCTGTAAGTAGTTTAATCTGACTTGAGGGTAGGTGTTGGTGGAGGTGTCACCAAGAGATGACAGTGAAAAGTTAGAACGCTCAAAGTCATGAAGAGTCCTGCATAGCTCCTTTGGGCCGAAGGGGAGAGAAGGAAACTGGAAGAAGAGTAAAAAGGAGGAGAAGCAGAGTTTCTGAAGACAGCCTCGGGACAGGAAGGAGGACGCTAAAGAGGGTGGCGCAGTATAGGATGAAGACATTTGTACACATTTTTCACTACATCCTAGCACTGATGTTGTGTTGTTGATTTTCAAAAATGTGTATTTCATTTTTCACCCTTAATAGATTGAATTTTGATGTGCATGACTTGACTATTTCCCATGCTCTAAATGAAAGTGAAATGGTTGAATAAATCTGCCGTCTTAGCATCCTCCAAAATTCAGAACCACATATTTTTCTTCTTTCATCCCCATCTCCAAAGGCAGTATTGTCCTCATTTTTTAAGCACCTGCAATCTTTTGCTAGTTTAGTCTTAAAATTGTAAGCTCTTTAGTTCTGATATTTTGTATACATTTATTTGATAGCATGTATTTTATTTGCTGCAAAGAGCCACAGGCATTCATGTAGCTATAAAAGTAATAACACTTAAAATAATAATAATTTTATATTGAGTCTCTTGAGTTACATTGTTTTTCTGGCATGGAAGTGTTTCGGTAATGCTCGATGACTGCTGTACCCATGAGATCTTCATGAAAATGAGATGCAAAAATGTGTATTTATGGAGCCATACCATTGAACATATTTTCAGCAGAGTACTTCTCTTTCTTTTAAAGAGAGCCTGAGTTTTCAAAAATGACTACAGACTGTGACATTCCCCAGTCTGTGAAATACTGCACTGTGCATTAGCAATTTCTTTGTAATAATGGGGGTACATATTTTAGAAAAAAACGTGCAATACAGGATTGAATTCTGCTATGTGGATTCAGTGCTTTGGCTATATTCTCCAAATATGGACAATTCTTTATACCACTGTGATTTTTGGAGTTGTTGGCATGTAGTTGAAATAACCCAAAACAGGAAAAGCTATATATATGTCCATATCTGTGCATGGGTCTAGAATATTTAAATTATTATTGTTTTGTATTTTTTGAGATGGAGTTTCACTCTTGTTGCCCAGGCTGGAGTGCAATGGTGTAATCTCGGCTCACTGCAACCTCCGCCTCCCAGGTTCAAGCGATTCTCCTGCCTCAGCCTCCCAAGTAGCTGGGATTACAGGCATGTACCAGCATGCCTGGCTAATTCTGTATTTCTAGTAGAGACAGAGTTTCTCCATGTTGATCAGACTAGTCTCTAATTCCAGACCTCAGGTGATCCGCGTGCCTCAGCCTCCCAAAGTCCTGGGATTACAGGCGTGAGCCACGATGCCCAGCCTATTTAAATTGTTTTAATACCTAACAAAGTAAATAAAATATAAATTTAATGACCAGGTCTGTACCATTTATCCATTTGATCTTGAACATTTTTCTTAATTTTTTTCACCTTTAAAACAGAAATAATCTTACTCATATTGATGGACTTTGTTAAGAGTAAATAACAGCTTGCAGAGTATTTGTTACTATTCCCAATGCAGTAAAAAATTTAACATATAGCAACTATTACTACTAATACCACTGTTACTCAAGAAAGCATAGATGACATAGGGAAAAGAACGACTAAAGGCGTCATCTACCTACAGTCTTACTTCTTTTGAAACCACATGTGGCTGAAAAGCTAAAATTCAGGAAATGAACCAACGATACTGATGGACCTCTAGTAAAATGCATGGAAAAAAAGAACCATCAGTGGTTTTATTGAGGGTTTCTGCATTAATCATTTGCTCCTAGTTCTAGTAGGCTTTGACTACTGATTTCTGAAGTCTTGTAGATCACTACAGATACAGAAATGTACCAGGGGCTGGGGTGATAAACATTTGTTCTGCAGTGAACCCTGGCAATGGGCAGCCTGATGGCATGAACAGAGCTACAAAAAGTAACAAGGATTTTAGATAAACAGAAGTGTGAGGCCATTCAGGTGGAGGCACACATCTGACATCACACATCCTGATTTAAAATATTATATACTAGGATTGTTTATATGGATGGATATCAGTTAATGTTTAAAGCAGATATCAGTTAATACATAAGTTCTGTTTAGAAGACTTTTTCCCCCGAAAGTAAAGTATTATGCTTTATATATGAAAATTGCATCCATCAGATGCTTTGCTTATTACAAAATCTAGCTCTATAAAATGAAACATTTTTAAGAGTCTTACACAGCGGAATCGTGTAAAAACAATTTTTGTTTTATAGAGGAAGAAATCAATATTAAACATCTATTATATACCAGATCCCTCATCTTCTAAAACTCTACATTAATTAAGAGACTTTTTTCTCCAAGCAGAACACCAAGAAGAAAATATGCCTAAAACACCAGGAAACAGACTATCATCTGTAATAGAGATAGCAAGATAAGAAGTTCCTAAATCGTTTAGTTACTGAATGGCATCGGGTGGGTTCTGGCTTGACCTTTTTTTCCTCCCCATTTCCTTGAATTTCTAGAGGTTGGCTGCTATAGCAGCAAGACCTGTGCCTTTACAATACAATGCCCAAGGTAGGAAGGGAAAGGGCTTAAGGGGAGGAAATCTCTTGCACAGAATTTACTTCCTTTCTTTGTCTCTGTCCCTCGCTCTCATGAGGGAGGGAACTCATTCTCAGAACCCTATAGCTCTCAATGTCCAGTGCTGTGTTATTGTACGTGGACAATGTTCAAAGAAAAAATGATACCAAGAATATACCTAACTTTAACTTTGAATCTCATGAGCAGTGCCAGCATGTTGCTAAAGTGAGGTGAAACTATGGCATTTCACCAAAACCCCTTTCATGACTGGGGTACTTATATCTGCAACTATGCTGAGATACCCTCAACTGAAGACAGTTTCTCACCAAAAGACAAGTCCCAATTCCCAGGCAGCCTATAACCAATATCTGGTCTTGTGGAATATGAATCCCTAGCCCCTATCTCAACACAGGACTCCTGGCTTCAGAAGTCATTATGGGGTTGACAGAAATGTCTCCTGAGGCTGTCTTGCAGCCAAACTCTGTTGCCCATCTTCCTTCCATTACTCTCTCCTAGATGATCACCCAGAGAGCATTTCTCAATGAACTTCATTCATAACTCATCTCAGAGGCTGCTTGTCAAGAAACCCAATCTGAAAAAGATGGAAAGAAGTGGAAAAGAGCTCTAAGATCAGTAGCTAATAGTTCTGCTAACTCTAATTTAATTCTCCCAATAACCTTACGCAGTTATCACTCCTTTAAGAAACAAGAATGCAGAATAGTGTTGACATTGAAAACCTTGTCCACGGTCACATAGCACACATCTTTGTCATGCTTTTTCTCAAATATCATGCCTCATCTGTAATGTTCACTTTTTATTTTTAATTTAAAAATAAATCAAATATAAAAGTTCATTTTTGGTGGTTTAGGTATTTTTTTAAAACTATTTTTGTGTTTTGCAATTAAATGACTTGGAAAGTTTAAGTAGAGCGGAATTATTTTAGTTGATGCTTATACTGATCTATTGTTATTGTGTCAGCTCTCTGGCTCTTTGGATTATTGCAATTGTCTATTAAGCTATGATCAGTCTTCAGAACCCTATGATGATTGAGCAAGATTCTTTTTCTGTTAAATCTCGCCTCAGAATTTAACTGTTATTTCTTACTGTAATTTTAGAAAGCATAATGTCAAATGCTGAAATTTAGTCAATATCCTGAGCAATCTAGGATGCCTATTTTTATTTCTTCTGAGGATTCCACTGCAGAGTCTAGGAGACCATCCTCTTTATTTAAAACACCTTTGGTTTAATGGTGCAGAAGAACACTGGGGAAATTTGAAAAGAAAAAAATAAAATCTTTATTCCCGAGATTCAAACTCCATTTGTCCCTGTTAGTGGTATTTTTATTTTTAGATTATTTGGTCTTACTCCTGTGAGCATTAATTGCTGCTTTTCTGCATCATTAATTTAGCACTTCAGTATTGAGCCAGGTATATTATTGCATTGAAGCGTCTTACAATAAACTTTATTAAAACACAGATCATTCCAGAGTCTGGGGAGGGGATAAACATGCCCATCTTAAAATTGTAAGACTGGCTTTTTGCTGTGCATTCTAGGACAAATTAAAAAATCCTCTTAGGTTTTTAATTCTTCGACCGCAGAGAGATGTGAACATGATATCTAAACAGCACAATATTATGTATTACATTAACTGCTTATTGAAGACCTACTCTGTGTCAGACACTGGGGATTTTTGAATAAAAGATAAGATATGCTTCAGGAGTGAAATTACAAAATAGAAAATTGCCTGAAGGCAAATAAAAATGAATAAAGGAAAAATGAATTAACAGAGGAATATTTTAAAAGCTTGACATAGTTTATTCTAATTAAACTAGAAAATTAACCAGAATACAAGGTCCACATTACCTACATTTTCTAAAAATAAAAGCCTTCCCATGTTAATTGTGCAGAAATGTTTTCAACTCAGATACCTCTCACCTCCCCAATCATGTAAGAATCTATAGTTATTTTGGTCTGTTTATGTTCAATTATTTTTCAGAAGTGATGCCAAATGAATTGAATGGGGGAAAGGTATTCATTTCAACAAATACTATGGGAAAAAACAGATTTCCAGATATGAACTGTGAAGTTTTGCTAACATTTTCAAGAGAAATATTCTTTTTCTTTGAATTCCCTCAACTGCCTTTTCTCCTGTGACCCTAATTGATTTATTTATACTTCAAATGCAACCGGTGGTAGTTTCTTAACAGACCACACAAATTACACTTCTGCTTGTGGCATTGTGCAAATGGTGTTCTTATAGTGATGTTTCTAATGCAAAAATTGGCAACAAGTGTTCTCAATAGTTTTAAAATATATCCAAATCACAGAGATAATATTGACCAAATTAAGGCAAAATAATATGTTTGTGATTTCTTCTTTGTATAAAAATATACTACAGTAAACCATTTCTGTGTAAGTAGCAGTAGTGATCCATACAACTTGTTGGCTCAAACACTTTAGATCAGATTATTTTTGTCAGTGCCAGGAACAAAATAGTTTTTTGTTTTGTTTTGTTTTGTTTTTTGTTTTTTGTTTTTTTCATTTCTTTCTTTGTGATTTTTAAAATTTTTTTCTGAGTATTTTTGAGCCACCATATAAAAGTGTTTTTTTCCTTGAGAATTCCTATAGTCCATGAGCCATGTATACATGGGAGTGAATGTAGCAGAAACCATTATGTGTTCCAAAGTATACCAATTTCAACATACCTTCAAAACTCTAAATGAAATGTGTCATTAACGGAAGAATACCAGCGGCTGGAAAATGTATAAGCTTTGTAAACTCTAAAGTACACAGCCATAAACGTAATGAATCTGCATCCCTTAGAAAAATATCCCCTCCTGGATGTGGAGCTACCTATCTTTATTATCTTTAATATCCTGTGCCTGGTGCACTAATTTTTTTTTTTAATGAAATCACTCAGACTTACAGCACAGAATGAAAAATGAAAACTGTACAGCTAATGAATCCAGCCAGCCTATTTTAATTCCATGCCTAATTTTCCTTGGACTTCAAGAGCGGACACCTGTGTTGGGGGAAAAAATACCACAATAAGTCTCTCACTCTTAAATCATGTTCAAATTACAGGGCCGGGGGCAGATTGCTATTTCACCCAGCCTGGAGAATGCAGCCTTGTTCATAGGTAGGGATAAGGTCAGATTCCTGTCCAAGTCAACAGTCATCTAACACAGCCCTATCAGCTTTAGCAAACAAGAAATGTTTTTGTTTTGTTTTGTTTTTGAGGCAAGGGTGAACTACATTTTTGTTTAGATTCCAACCTAAAAGAGAGGGAGTGAGGAATAAGGGATTGCTCTCTGGCATAACTCCATTTGAGACAAAATGGTATCAGTAACACTCCATTTATTCTGTATCATGCAATATTCAGTTTCTGCACAGCAAGATGGAAGACTAGGTCCCTAACTTTCTCTCCCAGAATCCATTAATATTAATAGTCTGAATAATAGGGATGAAAAAGCTGTTGTGAGTGGAGCATGTAACCTACTTTTGCAGTCTCCTGTTTGGTTGGTGAACACTCGCTCCTGCCTCTTTCTGGTGCATTGTTTCCCCGTCTGTCATTTAACTGCTTTAGGTTGAAATACATATGCAAGGATATAGTTCATTAATAACTATTGTGCATCACAAAATTAACTGGAGTGAGACCTGATGTGGTGATTTTGTAAAAATAAGTAATTTAAAAAGTTTCCCTAGGTCAGAAGCAACACACATAGAGGGACATACATCTATGGTATTGTATTATTATTTTTGCTTATATTTCCTTTGTTTAGAAAAAAAGCTGCAAGGAGCACATTAATGGCATGAAAAGAAAGATGCTTACTAAAAGTAAAGATGTCATGCTCCTCAGGAAGAAGTTTCCCTGGGTCAGTCATGGTGAATCCTCTGTTCTGCTGGTCTCCCTGGGCACACAGTAAATATCTGTTGATGGAATATAAATTTTCATGGGGTCTTACACTCCAAATGAGGAAATAAATCATAACGTCAACGTAAATTGCATATCTTAAACCAACTTTTCACTTCTGATTCTTTTATCTTCCTTAATTCTCCTCAGTTTGCTTTCTTTTAAATAATAAATTAAAATGATGAGTTTACTCTGCTTTCTGCTAGAGTATGAGCTTACCAGATACCAATTATTATTGCTGAAATATTAATAATCACTTTATATCTTATCCTTGGTCTTGGAAATCTATTTGGATTTGACATATCTGAAAAGTTAAAGTGACCTGTCTGCAATGTTGTTATGCTTGTCTTCTACTCGTCTCTGTGAACTGCTGCTATATTTATGCTCTGTTTCTGATTGTAATACTCTGAATTGCTTCATATGCAGCAGGCTTTTCTTTCTTAACCAGGATTAATCTTTGCAAAGGCAAGGATTGCTATATATGTATGTATTAGGTAGTGAATAATGTTTTTGTTTACTAAAAGAAAAATAAATTAGATGTGACAATTTCTTGTGATGAAGTGTGTATCAATTCCTAAAAAGCACTTAAAGTAAGAAGTTTTCAGTTCTATTTAAGACACGCCTCATTAAACATGTGATTTTTGAACTGATCTTTTCTCAGGTATAAATTATTTGCATTCAGTCGCTTATTTAATTCTCAGTTCTATCTACTTCTATATAACCCTACTGAAAATGTCTAAACTCAGAGTTTCAAAGCCCTCTTTTAGCCTAATGCAGTAGCTTCCTCAGTGGTCTTTTAGTCTTTCAACCTCCAATACATGCTACATACATACAGCTTTCAAATAATCTTTCTTAAACCCAAATATTTTCCTTAATTCTCATCAAAGGCAAAATATTGCCTTAACTGGCTTATAAGTTACTTTATTATCTTCTTTGCCTCACAAGCCTATGCTCCACCTATTCTACATCATATTTTTTTCTGTGTGCTGTGTAACTTCCACGTTTTTTGACTTACTGCTTTTGACAGTGTTCCTTAATTTTCCTGGTTGCCCGTTTATCCTTTATGAACTTGATCCAATGCCGTCAGCTCTTAGTAGACTCTCCAAGATTATCTCATACCAAGGAGTTCCATATTGTTTTCTCTTTTGTATTTCTAAGTTACCTTCTGATGATAATCTGAGTGCAATTGCGTGATTTGTTACATCTCCCTTAACCTAACTGTAAATATCTTGAGGAGTGTATTTTGACACTCCGTGTAGGCACGGTGCCTGACATATAGTAAGCTCTCAAAATGTTGCCTAGTAAATGAGCAATTGGTTTAATAAATTGATATATTTTGCTGATTTTATGCTGAGATGAAAAAATTAGTAATTCTATTAATTTCCCATGTTTTTGTCGTTTTTATGTTTTAGATGCTTTTATTAGCTTATTAAAATTTGTTAAAATGATTGGGAATCATTAGTCTAGAGCAATTGGATAAAGGTTTCTGGATGTGATATGTCTATGATTTGTCTAGGCAAACTGAAGTACAATAGAAATAAAATAATCAGAGGGTGATTTTGGAAAAATAAAATAGTGTATATGTGAATGTTAAATTGCAGAGAAAATCATGAGGGTGATTATCAATTTAGGAAAACAGAAATGCTCTGAGAGTTTACTTATAGTTCCTTACATTGATTGTTGACCAGGTATGTTTTCAGAATCTGGAGATGAATGCGTGAACAACAACAAAATAAAATTGTCAACACGGAACTTGCCAACTAGGAAATACAATCATAATACACTTTTTTGACTCTGCAGCAATTGTATTTTACTTATGTTGCTATAAGATTTGGCTATTAATTCATAGTAAAGGTAAACTATATTCTAGAAATGAAGATTTGTGAGAGTACATGTGTATGCATATTAGTTATAGGGCTAATTCCTCCTCTATTATAATAGGCACATTATCATTGGGCATTCCAGCTTGGGTGACAGAGGGAGAACCCATCTGGAAAAAACAATTCTCCTGGAAAGGAATTAAGAAAGTGGAGTATAAGCACATTATTTCAAAATATAGTAGTAACTACCAGGCAAAACAGTTCACTTAAGCAGTTATTTCTGGGGAATGAGACTGCATGGAAGATTAGAACAGGTAGATCTGTTTAATTATTTCATTTACACATTTTGGTGTCATTGTATTTGTGACTACTTTTAAACATCAATTTTTTAAAAAAACAATAATATATGGATAATACATTTTGCTGTTTGTAGAAGTGCCTTCAGTTAATTACAGTATGATGATATGCTTTTGTTAAAAAAATGAAATCATTAAAAGATTGAAAACCAAAAACAAATTCTCTATATGCTCAAAGATGAGAATATCATCATGTTACTGTAATCCACATTACCTTCTATATAAGCTGCTACAGGACAAATTTCTATTCAGTATATTACTAGAATAAAATGGAGTCTTATTTTAAATGGACAATTTATTATGTCTGATGAGAAATTGAAAGATAACACCATATAGTTCTTTATTACCTGGCTGCCAGGAAGCACATGGTTAACTAAATACGGGGTGGCAGACATGTTTTCTTTTTCCTTTTCAATGTCTGATTTTTTAAAAAATGTAATTCCTGTTTTATTAGCTTCATTATTTATGACTTTTATTCTGCCTCAAACCCTTTTAGCAAAGAAGTGGCACATGAATAAATAAGTAATAAGATGTGCTTGAAATATAGATGTGACAAGAAAAAGTTCAGGAATCATAAAAGGATCTCATAGTTCAGAATGTGAGATGCAGGGGCCAATGCATGGCAGTGAGAAAAGTTGCTGTTACCATGGACCTAGAACAAAATCGCTACAGCCATAAACAACCTGGAGACGGTTCAGAGTTGAAGAGTTCACCAGGTAGGAATATTTTTGAATCAGGAGGAATAGAACAGTTTTACATAAAGAAAAAATGAAACAACAGAGGAAAACAAAACAGCAGTATAAGCCTGAGTTATCAAACTTCTGTTAGATAATTAACAAAAACTATTGGAAGCTTTTCTACAAACCCTGAAAAGGAAAAACAATGAGAAGATACTCCTTCTGGCTGAGAAAGAAGAGGGAGAAGAAGGGAAGGGGAAGAAAGTGAAGACCAAGGGAAGGAAGAAGAAAAATAGAGTAAGTGGTAGAGAAAGAAGAGGTCTAAAAAGGAAAAGAAAAATAAGAAGAGAGAAGGAGGCCAAGTACGAAGAATAGAGGAATGAGATTGGAAATAGCTATTTAATTTTTTAACACCTTAGAAATGATGTATCCTTTACATAATGAGAGATGGATGTCATAGTTGTAATACACTCTATATGTGGTCTAACGAAAGCCATCTCAATTTTAGATGAAGAAGGTGAGGACTACTAACAAATGAACTGTTGGCCAGGCATGGTGGCTCACGCCTGTAATACCAACACTTTGGGAGGCCGAGGCCGGTGGATCACCTGGGCTCGGGAGTTTGAGACCAGCGTAACCAACATGGAGAAACCCCGCCACTACTTAAAAAAAAAAACAAAACCCAAATGTCCATCAGTGACAGACTGGATTAAGAAAATGTGGCACATATACACCATGGCATACTATGCAGCCATAAAAAAGGATGAGTTTGTGTCCTTTGTAGGGACATGGATGCAGCTGGAAACCATCATTCTCAGCAAACTATCGCAAGAACAGAAAACCAAACACCGCATGTTCTCACTCATAGGTGGGAACTGAACAATGAGATCACTTGGACTTGGGAAGGGGAACATCACACACTGGGGCCTATCATGGGGAGGGGAGAGCGGGGAGGGATTGCATTGGGAGTTATACCTGATGTAAATGACGAGTTGGTGGGTGCTGACGAGTTGATGGGTGCAGCACGCCAACATGGCACAGGTATACATATGTAACAAACCTGCATGTTATCCACATGTACCCTAGAACTTAAAGTATAATTAAAAAAAAAATACAAAAATTAACCGGGCGTGGTGGTGGGTGTGCCCCTAATTCCAGCTGCTTCCGAGGCTGAGGCAGGAGAAGTATTTGAACCCAGGAGGCGGAGGTTGCCGTGAGCTGAGATCGAGCCATTGCACTCTAGCCTGGGCAACAAGAGCAAAACTCTGTCTCAAAAAAGAAAAAGAAATGAGTTGTTTTTCTTCTTGTGAAATTCCTCACAGCCGTCTTGCTCAGCAACTTCACCTTGATGTTGCCCTACCTCTTCATCAAATAAAGGTTCACTTGGCAAGTATCTATTAATTCCCGTGAACCTTCATGTGTCTTTTAATTACATTACTATTTCAGAATTTTATTAAATCTCTTTATCATCTTTCCAAAATTGTTGTACATCTCAAATTCTACTAGGCTAAAATTGTTTTAAGGAATTAAAAATATATTAAGAAATTAGCACATACATTCAATGACATTTTGAGAAATTACAAGCCTGCTGAGTGAGAGTAACGTACACCTACGTTAGATTCTCTTGTTTTCTGTCATGCTATATCATTTTGCCTTGACTGTCGAAAAACTTATAAATTCCTATGGGGGCTAGATGTGGTGACTCACTCCTGTAATTCCAGCACTTTGGGAAGCCAAGGCAAGAGGATCACTTGAGTCCAGGAATTCCAGACCAGCCTGAGCAACGTAGTGAGATTTCGGCTCTACAAAAATTTTAAAAAATTAGCCAGGTGTGGTGGCATATGCCTGTAGTCTGTTATTTGGGAGGCTGAGGCAGGTGGATAGCTTGAGCCCAGGCGGTGAAGGTTGCATTGAGCAGAGATCATGCCACGGCACTCTAGCTTGGGTGACAGAGGGAGACCCCATCTGGAAAAAAAAAAAAAAAAAAAATCCTGGAAAGGAATTAACATTGATCCAGAACCTGAACTGTATGAATTACTGTTCTAGATCTTTTCCATAATCTACATTACAGAAATATTTCTCCTACATAAGAGATAAGAAAACTGAATGACAAAAAGGTAAGGCAGTGCAATCAGGGTTGTGAGCTGAGAAAGGAGAAAAATTGGATTTGTGTTTATGTCTCCGCAACACCAAAGCAGATTTTCTTTCTGTCATAAATGCTGACTGAAGTACCAATAATAATGAATCAATAATGTTTGTATTATCAAGACCTACTTATCGAGACTTATTCATGATGGCATGAATATTGGATCAAAATTTCTTATTTTCCTTTTCACAATAGTTGTTTTTAGCTTGCTACTAGGCCAGTAAATTCCCCATAATCTAGATGCTATGTGCCATATGGTGGCTTAATATTGCTATGAGAACTTTAATTTTTTTGGATTTCTGACATTTTATTTTCAACTTATCAATTTTATTGTGCCATTAGGACTGGTACTTTTTTTAGCATTTATTTTAAAAAGAATTCTTCAGTTTCACATGATCCAGAATAACATATCCATCAGGTAATTTCAGTGGAAAATAAAACTCGAGACACGAACACATTTCTGTTCTGGTAAAGAAAGATTTCTCAATAAATCAGATGAATTGACATTCTCTTTATTAATGAAAAATTACTGGCTGGAAGTCGGATCTTTTCCTATTCACGGTATATTTGGAAATATTTCTTCAATGAAAGCATGAGTGTGAGCTGGCTGCTGTTTTGTTTTGCATCTCTGGTCAACCACACTGGAGAAGCTTTAGAACAAAATAAACAGTCACCTGCTGCCTCTGCATTGCAAGTAAAGGATCCATGTAGCAGGCGGACAGAGTAACTGAATGCCCCTGCACACTTTTAGAGGCTTGAAAACTGAACCCATACAGATGAGCCAATTACGCCTTTCAACTGAGAATATAAAATGTAATGGGAACAGTGTTGGGCTTTTGTTCAAGATACGGCTTTACCAATGATAAACTATATTATTTTTGAATAAATGAGTCACAGCTTCCTCAGGTTGAATATATTTAGTATTTACTGAGAATACAACTGTGAGGCTTATAGCTTTTTATGAACTTGAATTTTTTAAAAATATTAGTGTTTATTATAAAAATAATTGTTATAATTTATGTCACCAAGCCATTGTAAATACTTCCTAAGATTGCATTGGAAAGGGTGCTACAAGACTTATTTTATTCAAATTCCAGTAAGAAATAGAGAAATTGGAATATAGAGTTATTTCTAAAGTGCTTTAAAAATAAGTATTGACGATGGTATTCATTGTCTTAAAAGACTGTAAAGAACAACATGAATTACTTAGCTTACCTCTCACATTCTAAAAAGCCCCTATTATGAGAATTTTTCTGCTAAATATATGTCAATCATGTTTGAGGATTGAAATAATTCTTCCCCGTGTCTCTATTTAATAGCTCCTTTTTGGTTTATTGTGAGTTATTATATGACTTTACAACAAGAAAATTGCATTTCTGAAATAGTAAATTTTTACAACTCAAATTTTGATTCTAGCTGGACATTCTAACAGGTAGATATTGTGAAGGTAGTTTGTGTTAGACGAGTATCTGATCGTCTAGAAATGCATAGCCCAGCAAGGAAATAATGCTCCCTTACTTGACTCAAATTGACCAGCTTTTAGCATCATTGGGAAATTTCCAACATATCTCCTATTGCTAAATTTATAACAGATACAGATAATATATTTTAAACAAAGTTCTAAATAATAGTATGAGCAAAAATATTATTGTCTCTGATAAATTACCCAAAAGGTTTTCCTTTGTATTATCACTATGGCATTTTGCCTGATTTAATTGTATCCTCACAACAACGCAGTGATACAGATTTTAATCTATCAGATGAGGAAACAGAAAGGGAGAGATGGTAACTAAACACATCATTCAAAATGTCAAACTGCTAACTAGAGGAGCCAGGATATGAGACCAAAACATATGCAAACTGCACTGTGTAGCACTGACATAGTAAAAAATGTTTAACAACTTCGACTTGTTCCTCCTTCACTCCCTTTGTCCATCCTCACACTTGACAAATTTTGTTTCAAATTAATCCAGTCAAAATGTTCTGGATCTGAATTTTACCTATTGCCAGAGGGGATGTCCTTAGATATCTGTCTTAAAGATTATACATTTCAGGTTAAATGTTTGGTTTTATTTTTCTCCCTATACACTAAACAAGAGGTCCTAAACAAGGATAGTATCTGAATATTTTATGTACATAAAAATAGAATAATAGGCTGGGGAGAAGATAAGAGCCACTGCCTTCCAGTTACGAGTTTCCACTTTTGAACAGTCTAATGGGAGTACTGAAAAAGCCCCTAGGCAAGCGAGTGGTTACGGGAAGAAATTTACCAAAAAAAAATACATGGCAAAGATTGAAACTTCTGAGAACATCAAGGTCCTGTCTGAACACACGAACCTTATCTAACCTAAGAAAAATGACCTAGAGGTCACCCCACCTAGCATCAGTAT
Source organism: Mandrillus leucophaeus (assembly GCF_000951045.1). NCBI lineage: Eukaryota > Metazoa > Chordata > Mammalia > Primates > Cercopithecidae > Mandrillus > Mandrillus leucophaeus. Next base: position 487,370 of record NW_012099510.1, on the reverse strand, counting down.
CCTCTTTGTACTGCCACCTGATAGCCCAATCCGTATAAAATTTCTGTAGAACAAATGGGAGGAGGACAGTGAACACAGCTGCTTCTCCTACTTTCTCTGGACACAGTCACTCCCACAGTGCATTCATAAAATTGGTCATGTTCACAGATATATATGCACTTGCATTTAATACTTTCATTAATTTAATCAGAGATCTTTAATAGGTAACTCTCAATGATGTAATCTATAAGCTGGGAAAAAGCTATGATGCAGTTGCTATGGAATGTACCATCACTGTGACTATGCCTATGATACAGTAGTCACCAGGAATTATTAGTGAGAATCAAACTCGACTTGAAATCTAGGTCCACTGAGAGATGTTCTAACCTTTTTTTAAAAATCATAATCTCACTCTGTGGCCCAGGCCAGAGTGCAGTGGCATGATCATAGCTCATTGCAGCCCCTAATTCCTGGGCCCAAGCAATCCTCCTCCTCTAGCCTCCCACAGTGCTGGGATTACAGATGTGACCCACCACAACTGGCCCCGATCCAGTAAAACTTCATTTAAAAATTTCCATTCACAAGCTAAAAAAAGTCTCTCAGAGTCCAGGTGGCATTACGATTGCAATCAAATACATTTTTTTTTTTTGAAATATTAGATTGGTGCAAAAGCAATCACTGTTTGTACCATTACTTTTAATAAAATGCAGTTTATCAATTTCTGTCCCATTTCGTTCTTGAACCCATACAGTGACTAGAGTGTATTCCTACATACTGCTTTCCTATTGTTGCCTTAACACATTGCCACAAGCTTGTCAGCTTAAAACAACACAAAGTCATTTTCTTACAGTTCTGAAAGATATAAACTCAAAATCAGCTTTACTGGGACAAAATCAGAGTGTTAGCTGAGCTAGGCTCCCTCTAGAATTTCTAGGGAGAATCTGTTTCCTGGTCTTTTACAGCTTCTAAAGCTGCCGTCCTTGCATTGCAATGCCTGCAGCTCTTGCTTCATTTTCAAAGCCAGTGCCAGGACATCTGAGATTCTTCTCTGCTCCCACATTGTTCTCTCTCTTATCTCCAAAGCTGACCCACAGCCTCCTTCTTATAAGGATGTATGTGATTACATCACTGGGCCATGTGACTGATTCAGGATAATGTCCCTATAGGTAAAAATTTTTTCCCAACATAAAGCAACCTATTTCACAGGTTCTAGGAATTAGGACGTGGACATCACATAAAAAGTATGACCTAATACAGGAAAGATATATTGAAAGAAGTCAGTGAAAGCATTTGAACCCTGGTGGTTAACACTGGTGTTTATCTCTGCTTTTTAATGCTTTTTTATATAAAAAAATTTTTGAGTTAAGTTTAGACTTACAGAACATTTGCAATTTCTATATTCCCATTATCTAGTTTCCTTTTATTCTAACATCTCACTTAATCTTGGGACATTTATCTAAACTAAGAAATTAATTTTGAGACCAAGCTATTAATTAAAATATAGAACTTATTTGAAGTCCATTAGCTTTTCAATTTTTTTTTTGTTTTGTTTTTGTTCTAGGATCCAATGCAGGATTCTACAATGTATTTACTTGCCTTGGCTTTCAGTCTCCCCAAGTCTGGGACAGATGATTATCTTTCCTTGTTTTCACTTTGAAGAGTCACTTACTTCCATCTTAATTTATTTTAAAAAATGTATATACAATAAAGTTTACATTGTGTTTCGTACAGTGATGGGGGTTTGGACTAATGAGTAAGTTGCGCATCCACTAACACCATTCCATACGGAACACTTCCATCACCCCAGATATTCCTTTTGTGAAGAATTCCTCCTTCCCCCAATCCCTGGAAACCACTGAACCACTGACTGGTTATCTTTCCTCTAGTTTTCAGAGAATGCAATATAAATGGAATTATACAATATGTAGCCTTTGGGTTCTGGCTTCTTACACTTCCTAAAAGGCATTTAAGAACCATCCAAGTAGTTCTATGAATCAATGGTGTGTTTCTTTTTATAGTAGTATTTTAATGTATGGATGGACCACAGATTGTTTATGCACTATGGGTTGAAAGACATCTGGTTTCCAGTTTGGGACAATATAAATAAAGCTGCCATAACGTTCACATACATATTTTTATGTGAAGAAAATATTTTATTTCTTTAGGGTAGAAATTCAGAAGTGAGATTTCTGGGTCATATGGCAGGAATATGTTTAACTTTATATAAAGAAGCAGATAATGATTCCAGATACGGCTGTACTATTTTACGTTCTCATTGGGAATGAATTGCTGTTCCCTAGGCAAAAGTTGTTGATTCAAGTAAAGTTTATCATAAAGTTTTCATTTTATGGATTATACTTTTGAGTGATAGTTAATAATTCTTTGATCAATCCAAGGTCACCAGTTTTTCTCCTATGTCTTAGAGAAGTTTTATAGCTTTAGGTTTACATTTAAATCATGAAACCATATTTAATTAGTTTTTATATTAGGTGTGAGAAAAAGGTTGATTATTTTATTTAAAAGTTTCATTGATAATTCACATGCCGTACAATTCACCCACTAAAGTTATAATTAAATGACTTTTAAGAGAGTTGTTCAACCATCACTTCAATTTTTAAACACTTTCGTCACCCCAAAAAGAAAACTCGCACCCTATGATTGTTGCTCTTAACCACCCATCCCACTGTGGCCCTAGGAAACCGTAGATCTACTTACTATCCCTATGCATTTTCCTATTTTGAACATTATACAAATAGGATCACACAATATGTGGCACATTGTGACTGACTTCTTTTACTTGGCGTGATGTTTTCAAGGATCACCCATGTTATAGCACATGTCAAGTAAAGTTGATCTCTGAACAACACAGATTTGAGCTGTGCGGGTTCACCTATATGCCTTTTTTTTTTTTTTTTTTTTTTT
>NW_012099510.1:480671-481895 GCF_000951045.1 Mandrillus leucophaeus | reverse complement strand
GTTAGCCAGGATGGTCTCGATCTCCTGACCTTGTGATCCGCCCGTCTCGGCCTCCCAAAGTGCTGGGATTACAGGCTTGAGCCACCGCGCCCGGCCTTGTACCACATTTTCTTTATCCAGTTCATTGATGGGCACCTAAGTTGACTCTATATATTTGCTATTGTGAATAGTGCTGCAATAAACATGTAAGTGCAGGTGTCTTTTTATTGAAACAATTTATTTTTCTTTGGGTATATACTCATTAATGAGATTGGTGAGTTGTATGATAATTCTGTTTTTAGTTCTTTGAGAAGTCTTTAAACCGCTTTCCACTGCGGCTGAGCTAATTTACATTCCCAGCAGCAGTGTGTAAGTGTTTCGTTTTCTTCACAGTCTTGCAAACATCTATTATTTTCTGATTTTTTAGCAATAGCCATTTTGACTGCTGTGAGATGGTATCTCATTGTGGTTTTGATTTGCATCTCTCTGATCATTAATGATGTTGAATGTTTTTTCATATGTTTATTGGCTGCTTGTATGTCTTCTTTTGAGAAATGTGTATTCATATTCTTTGCCCACATTTTAGTGGGGTTATTTGTTGTTTCCTTGTTGATTTGTTTAAGTTCCTTACAGATTTTGGATATTAGACCTTCGTGGTATGCATGATTTGCAAATATTTTCTCTCATTATGTAGCTTGTGTATTTACTCTGTTGATAGTTTCTTTTGCCATGCAGAAGCTCTTTAGTTTAATTAGGTCCCACTTGTCAGTTTTTGTTTCTGTTGGATTTGCATTTGCCGACTTAGTCATAAATTATTTGCCTAGGCCATCGTATAGAAGGGTATTTCCTAGGGATTTTATAGTTTGAGATCTTAAATTATTTAAGTATTTAATCTACCTGGAGTTAATTTGTTATATGATGAGAGGTGCCCACCCAGTTTTATTCTTTTGCATATGTATAGCAGTTTTCTCAGCACCATTTATTGGTTAGCGTATTCTTTCACCAATATTCATTTTTGTCAACTTTGTTGAAGATCAGTTGGTTGTAGCTTTGCAGCTTTATTTCAGGGTCTCTATTCTGTTTCATTGATCCATTTGTCTTTTCCTTTTATCTTTTCTTTTTTTTTTTTTCTTTCTTTTTTTTTTTTTTTTGTAGCCTGGCAGTATAGTTTGAAGTAGGGTAGCTTTGTTCTTTTTCTTTAGGTTTGTTTTGGTTATCCAGACTCTTGTTTCGGTTTCATAAAAA
>NW_012099510.1:476085-478441 GCF_000951045.1 Mandrillus leucophaeus | reverse complement strand
AAATGCAGTTCGAAAATACAGCATTCATGGGAGGCAAAACCTGTGTAAATGGAAGGCTGACTTTTCCTATAAACCACGTGGCTGAATTTGGAACTTGAGTCTGCCCAGATTTGGGTTTCCCTGGTTATTCCTAGAACCAATCTCCTGCATATACCCAGGGACGAATGTACTCTATTTCTGGTTTTTTTTCCTAATAATATTTTACTTTCTGAACATACTGTGTTCTATTTACTCATTTATCAGTTGATGAATGTTTGAGTTGTTTTCACTTTTTAGTTATAATTAATTCTGTTATGAACATTTGTGCACAACATTTGGGTGGACAAAAGTTCTTTCTCTTGAGTATATATCTAGAAGTTGAATTGCTGAGTCACATAGTAACTTAATGTCTCATAGTTTGAGCAACTGCTATATTGTTTTCCAGGATAGTTTAGCCGTCTTAACATCCCACCAGCCTTTTATGGGGGACTTAACTTCTCCATATCCTCACCAAAGTTTGTCATTTTGACTGTAGCTATTATAGTGGATGTGAAGTGGTATTTGACTGGTTTAGCTTTGCGTTGAAATAAATAGTCTGAATCAATTTTTAATGTTTGACTGCCACTAAGCCCCTCCTTTATTCCCTCTGCCTTGTGGCTGTGCAAGCTGATACATAAGCTGGAGCACTCTGTCTTTGGGCATGGACAGAAGTCTCATACCACGCAAGTCCTTGCTCAGGTATCACTCAGCATCACTTCCTAACTTCCATAAAAACTCCAAACCAACTTCTTTTCTTTGCTCTCTTGAGTACCTTTTAAACCAGACTGAGAAGGCTCTCATGCTCTTCTCATTAGCTTTATTATGTAAATGATGAACTTTTCTTGCCACCTTCATCCTTGTGCCATCATCAGTCTTGATCGCTGAATCAAACTTTATGTGGGGTCTATTTGGTCACTGTGAGATGGCCACAAAATTTCTAATGGCTGAGCGACGCGGAGCACCTTTTCTTGTGCTCATTGGACATTTGTGATTTTCTTCTGAAAAAAGGTTTCTTCTAATCTTTTGTAAATTTTTTCATTGGGTTATTGTCTTTTTACTATGAAGTTTTAATAGTTGTGTAGATTTTCTAGATACAAGTCCCTTATCAGGTATATGATTTGTAAGTATTTTCTGTCACTATGTGACTTATGTTGTCACTTTGTTGATGAGGTCCTTTATTGATGAGGTCCATCAAAGCACAATAGTTTTTAATTTGGGAGATGTTCAGTTTGTCGATTTTTTTGTTGTTGCTTGTGCTTTTTGTGTCACGTTTACAGGGTCATAAAGATTATGCCTAGATATTTTTCTTTCAATTTTATAGATTGAGTTTTTACATTTAGGCCTTTCATTTACTTTGGGTTAATTATGACATATGGTATAAGGTAGAGGTACATGCTATTATTTTCATGTGGCTATTTAGTCACTTTGTTACTATTATTGAAGCTACTATTCTATCCACCATCAAATTGTCTTGGTAACCTTGCTGAAAATTAATTAGACATAAGGTGAAGATTTATTTCTGAACTTTCAACTTGATTCCTTTAATTTACATGTATTGTTAGGAGCGTAACACACTCTTCTGATTAATGTAGTTTTGCAGTTATTTTTCAAATTAGGAAGTATGAATCTTTCTAATTTGTTCTTCAATATTATTTTCAATATGCATGGTCCTTTGAATTTCCATATGAATTTTAGGACTATCTCCTCAATTTTTGCAAAGAAGTCAGCTGAACTCCTAGGCTGAAGTGATTCTGCCATCTAAGCCTCCCAAATAGCTAAGACTACAGGCATGTGTCACACGACCAGCTGATTTTTTAAAAATGTATTTTTAGTAGAGATGAGGTCTTGATATGTTACTCAGGCTGGCCTTAAACCCCTGAGCTCAAGTAATCGTCTTGCCTTGGCCTCTGCAAGTGTTAAGATTACAGGCATGAGCCACCACACACAACCTAACATTTTAGTTTAGATTCAAGGGGGACATATGCAGGTTTTGGACATGAATATATTGTATGATACTGAGGTTTGAGCTTCTGATGATCCTGTCATCCAGTGAACAGAGTACGTGATAGGCAGTTTCTCAACCTGTGTCCCTTCTCTCCCTCCCTCCCTCCCACCTTTTGGAATCCCCAATACTTATTGTTCCCAACTTTGTGTCTGTGTAAACTCACTGTTTAGCTCCCACTAATAAATGAGAACACGAAGTATTTGGTTTTACATTTCTACAGCAATTTGTTTAGGATAATGTCGTCCAGCCTCATCCATGATGTTGAAAAGAGCATACTTTTATTCTTTTTTAGGACTGCATGGTATTCTATGTTGTATATGTACCACATTTTTT
>NW_012099510.1:436337-474870 GCF_000951045.1 Mandrillus leucophaeus | reverse complement strand
TATGTATAGCAGTTTTCTCAGCACCATTTATTGGTTAGCGTATTCTTTCACCAATATTCATTTTTGTCAACTTTGTTGAAGATCAGTTGGTTGTAAGTACTTGGCTTTATTTCTGGGTTCTCTATCTGTTCCATTGATCTATTTGTCTTTTTTTTTTTTTTTTTTTTTTTTTTACCAGTACCATGCTTTATTGGTTACTGTAGCCTGGCAGTATAGTTTGAAGTAGGGTAGCTTTGTTCTTTTTCTTTAGGTTTGTTTTGGTTATCCAGACTCTTGTTTCGGTTTCATAAAAATGTTAGAATATTTTGTTTAATTATGCGAAGAACTACATTGGAAATTGAATAGGAATGTGATGAATCTGTAGATTACTTTGGCAGTGTGGATATTTTAACAATATTGATTCTTCTAATCCTTAAGCATGGAATGTGACTCCATTTGTTTATATTGTCTATGTTTTTTTTATCAGTGTTTTGTAATTCTATTGGTTGAGATCCTTCATCTCTTCATCACCTCTTTGACTAGATGTATTGCTACATTTTGTGTGTGGGTGTGCGGCTATCATAAATGGGATTGCACTGTTTACTTGATTCTCAGCTTGAACATTGTTGGTGTGTAGAAGTGCTCCTGATTGATTGTTGTACATTGATTTTGTATCCCGAGAACTTACTGAAGTCATGTATCAGGCCTAGGAGAAATTTAGAAGAATCTTTAGGGTTTTCTATGTATAGAATCATAAAGTCAGCAAAGAGAGATAATTAGACTTCCTCTTTTCTTTTCTTATTTAGTTGCCTTTTCTTTCTCCTGCCTGATTGCTCTGGCTAGCACTTTAATACTATGTTGAAGAGGAGCAGTGAGAGTAGACATTTTTGTCTTGTTTGAGTTCTCAAAGAGCATGGTTCCAGCTTCTAAGGTAAAATTTGATGTTTGACTGTAAATTTTTCTTAGACGACTCTGATTATTTTTACATATGTTCCTTTGATGCCTAGTTTATTGAGGGTTTTTGTCTTGAAGGGATATTGAATTTTGTCAAAAGCTTTTTGTGTGCTATTGAGATATTCATATTGTTTTAGTTCTGTTTATGTGATGAGTTACATTTATTGATTTATATGGGTTAAACCATCCTTTTATCTGAGGAGTAAAGCCCAGTTGATCATGGTGAATTAACTATTTGGTATTTTACAGGATTTGGGTTGCTAGTATACTGTTGAAGATTTTTGTTTGTATGTTCAGCAGGCTTGTAGTTTTCTTTTAATTGTATCTCTGCCAGATTTTTGGTATTAGGAGGATTCTGGTCATAGAATGAGTTAGGGGGGAGACGCTTCTCCTGTGTTTTGGAACAATTTCAGTAGGATTGGAACCAGTTCTTCTCTGTATGTCTACTAGAATGTAGATGAAAATCTGTCTCATCCAATGCTTTTTAGCCTGGTAGGCTGTTTATTACCTACTCAATATCATTACTTTTCATTGATATCTTCAAGATTTCTGTTTCTTTCTGGTTCAAGTTTTCCAAGAATTTGTCTATTTTCTAGTTTGTGTTCAGAGATGAGCATAGTAATCTGAGGGTTTTTTCTATTTCTGTGGGATCAGTTATGATGTCTGTTTTGTCATTTCTGAATGTGATTATTTATATATTCTCTTTTTCTTTGTTAATCTAGCTTTTGGTCTGTCAATCTTGTTTATCCTTTCAGTGAACCAACTTTTCATAGTGTTAATCTTTGTTTTCTTGAGTCTCAATTTCATTTAATTATGTTTTGATCATAGTTATTTCATTTCTTTCTGATAGCTTTGGGTACAGTTTATTAATTCCTTCGGTGTGAGGTTCGTTTGTTAATCTGACATCTTTCTGTCTGTTGATGTAGGTGTTTAGCTCTACAAACATTCCTCTTATCAGTTTTTGCCACATTTCAGTGACTTTGGTATGTTTTGTCTCTATATTTGTTGCAAAGAATTTTTCAATTTCTTCTTTAATTTTGTTTTTTACCCAGATGTCATTTAAGAGGAGCAAATTGTTTGGTTTCCATGTATTTATGTTTTGAGACTTCCCCTTTGTATTGATTTCTATTTTTATCCCCTGATGCCTAAAAAGATGCTTGGTATAATTTAATTTCTTTTTGAGTTTGTTAAAACTTGCTTTATGACTGAGTATGTGGTCAATCTTACAGTAAATTCTGTGGGTAATTGAGAAGAATATATATTCTGTTGTTGTTGGCTGGAGTATTCTGTCGATGTAGGTCCAATTAGTAAAGTGTAGAATTTAAATGAGAAGAATGTATATTCTGTGGTTGTTGGGTGGAGTATTCTGTAGATGGAGGTCCAATTGGTCAAGTGTAGAATTTAAGTCCAGAATTTCTTTGTTTAGTTTTGTGCTTTGATCATCTGTCTAATGCCATCGGTGTGGTGCTGAATTCCCCCACTTATCACTATGTGTTTGTAAAAGTTTTTTCTTAGGTCTACAAGTAATTATTTTATAAATCTGGGTGCTATAATGTTGGGTGTGTACATATTTAGGATAGTTAGGTCTTCTTGTTGAATTGAATCATTTATCATTATCTAACGTCCTCCTTTGTCCTTTTTTACTGGTATTGGTTTAAAGTCTGTTTAGTGACCCTTGCTTTTTTTTGTTTTCCATTGGTATGATATAATTTTCTCTATCTCTTTATTTTGAGTTTATGGGTGTCAGAACACATGAGATGAGTCTCTTGAAGATAGCAAAAGAATAGGTCCTGATTTGTATCTAATTTTACACTCTGTATCTTTGAAATGTTTAGTCTATTTACATTCAAAACTAATATTGATATGTGAGGTTTTGTTCCTATCATGGTGGTGTTGTTAGATAGTTGCTTTGTAGCCTGGATTGTGTGGTTGCATTATAGAATTTGTGGGCTATGCGTGTGTTTACTTTTGTGGCATCAAGCATTTAATTTTCATTTCCGCGTTTAGAACTCCCTTAAGCATCTCCTGTAGGGCTGGTCTGGTGGTAACAATTTCCCTTAGCAATTGCTTGTCTGAGAAATACTTTATTTCTCTAACATTTATGAAGTTTTAATTCAGAAGGATATAAAATTCTTTGCTGGTGTATTTTTCTTTAAGAATGCTAAAAATGGGCCCTTGATCTTTTCTGGCTTTTAAGGTTTCTTCGGAGAATTCTGCTGTTAGATTGATGGGCTTCTCTTCATAGGTAATATAACAATTTTTCCTAGCTGTATTTAAACTTTGTTTTGTTTTGCTTTGTTTTTGTTGTTGTTTTTGTAATGACCTTGGATAGTCATTTAATGACTGTGTGCCTTGGTGATGGGCATCTTGTATAGTATCTCAGAGGAGATCTCTGAATTTCTTGTGTTTGTATGTTTCTTAATCTCTAGCCAGATTAAGAAATTTTTCCCGAGTTATATCCTCAAATATGATTTCCAAGTGTTGATTTTCTATTCTTCTCTCATAGGAATGCCAATAAGTCATAGATTTGATTGTTTTACATATCATATTTCTAGAAGGCTTTGTTCACTTTCCTAAAATTATTTTTGCTTTATTTTTGTCTAATACGTCAACTTGAAGGACTAATCTTTGAGCTCTGAAATTTTTTCTTCTGTTTGGTCCCATTTGTTATTCAGGTTTCCAACTGTGTTTTGAAATTCCGGCAATAAATTTTTCATTCTTAGAACATCTTTTTGGTTCTTAATATAGCTATGTCATTTGGATTGTTTTTCTGACTTCTTTCTGTTGGATTTCAACTTTCTTTTGCATCTCATTGAGTTTCTTTGCCATTCATAGTCTGAATTCTATATCTGTCATTTCAGACATTTTGTTCTGCCCAGAATCCATTGCTTGGGGGCTAGTGGGATCCATTGGAGGTGACTAGACATTCCCGCTTTTCGTATTACCAGAGTTCTTGCACTCTATTTTTTGAATTTGCTACAATTTTGATAGGACTTCTTGATTATTTTTCTTTTTTCCCTTGAGAGTATGCTGTGGTGTGTATTGTGTATGATGGATTGTTTCCATTTCTGTGTGCTTTCTGATGAGAATTTGGGCAGTGGCTTTCTTAGATGATGTTTGTAGCAACATAATTTTGTTTAGTGGTGTAATTCAGTCTGAATTCCAGTAGGTGGCACTGAGGAGTAATAGCTAGTCAGTAGGGAGGGGGCAGAGGCAATGGCGAAGTGTGGAAGGTGCCCTCCCCCAGCACACAGAGAAGCCACTGGAGAAGCCTGAAAAGCAGTGTCTTTCAGCCCATGTTCCCTGAAGAGCCAATGGGAAAGAGCCATGGCTGAGTCCTATACATGTGTAGGATGGCCTCATCTCCCTGTGCCTTTTTGCCTGAGCAGCAGCTGTTGCCATGTCAATTCAAGCTCAGGCCAAGGTTGGGAGGCAGACCAGTGTTAAAGTCTCAAAATGCCACCTTGGTGGGGATCAGAGAGGATGGGGCACCACCCAGGCAAGCAACATGAGCAAGAATCTGTGGGAAATACAGTCCACTCAAGTCTCTGTCTCACAGCAGCCCGTTCCAGGATATTGTGCTAGACTAGATGTGCATAGAATGTCCTGGTATCCCTCCCTCAGGGGCTGGGCAGCAGCTTCACCATGTCAGCCTAAACTCAGGTTGAGTGAGGGGTGCAGCCTAGCATTAAATTCTCAAAATGGTATTTGGTCTAGGACCAGAGAAGGTGGGGGATACCATCCATTAAAGCAGCCTGGGCAAGAAGTTATGGGGAGTGGTCTAATCATGTCTCAGTCCCAGTGACTTGTAGCAGGGCAGCAAATACTCTCCCGCGGAGTGCGTGGGCGCACCCTGTCTTCCTCTCTCTCTTTGGAGCAGTGCAGTGGCTGCAGCCATGTCTCTACTCCTGCTGTCAGGGCTCTCAAAATGGTTCCCAGCTGAAGCTGCTCCAGGCTTGGATGCCTGTAGGATTCTGTGTGCGTTTTCTTTCTGGAGCAACTTTTCTGTACAGACTTTAGACCACTCCATATGCCTGGTATAAAGTCCTAGTATGTTGAGTGTTTCCCCCGAAGCCAGGATTGTTAAAGCCTGTTTCAGAGCTCTGCGGATTTCTTTCTTACTATTTCTCCATGTCCAGCCTCTCCCACTCTCAGTTGGTTTGCAGCTGGGCAAACTGCCTCAAGCCAATCTTCTTACCTCTGGCACTTGTCGCTTCTCTGATGAATCCAGGCATTCTCTCCTAGATGATGTGCTTGGATTGTGAGTACTGGCTTACTATTAGGGTTCTTCTCTGTGGAGGAGGTACACGTTGTATGAGTCTGGTCAGGCATTTTCCAACCCTCCCAGCTGAAGAATGTATTTTAACTTTTCATTGAGGGTTATTGGCAATTAATTTCCTTACTTTTTGTCTTTCTGATAAAAAATAGTTTTTATATTTTTTTTTCTGAGATTTGAAGTCAGAGTTAACAATGTTTTGGGTTTACAGTTTATTTCACTTAATACTATGAGTTTTTAATTACCTTTTATGGCTTCTGACGAGAATTCTACTGCAATGCTTATCTTTGTTACTTGTGAAATGTTTCTTTTTTTCTCTGAGAGACATCAAGATTTTCTTTTTTGTTTTGTTTTGTTTTTAGCAGTTTGAATATCATACCCTTAGATGTGTGTGTGTGTGTGTGTGTGTGTGTGTTTAAATTTTATTTTGTTGATTATTTGTTTTATATTTATCTTGCTTCTCTTTTTCTGATCTTTCTGCATCAGTGATTTGGTGTTGGCTGTATTTTGGAAAATTTCTTGTTTGCGTTCTTTCTCTACCAGCATTCTAATTTCACATGTTAGAATACTTGATATTGTTTCACAGTTCCTGCATGCTCAGGCTTGATTTTGTCATTACTGTTGTACTCTCTTATTTTTTGTGTGTTCAAGTTAGGTTGATTTCTATTGACTTTTCCTCAAATTTGCAGATTCTTTCTTCAGCTGTATTGAATATGCTGATAAGCTCTTTGAAAATATTCTTCATCTTTATTACTGTTTTTTTTTTTTTTATTTCTAGCAGTTCCAGTGATTTGCTTTACAATTTCCATTTCTCTGCTGAAACTATCCATTTGATGCCTTATAGTTTTTGTTGTTGTTGTTATTATATGCTAAACATTTTTATAGTACACTAGACACTAGGAAATACTTTTTGTACCTGAAGTTGGACACACCTTTCTTTCTGCTAGGTCTTCACCAGAAAATTCAAATTGCTGTAAATGAATTGCCGTACGGAATGTGGAAGTTGTCTTTCCATAGCAATGTGTATTTGTTTCTGAGTTTTAGGTATTTCCTTTACATTGTGTCTCAAAAAGGGTATCTCTTGTTCTTTTACCAACTGCATTCTGCTATTACTTTCTAATTCATGCTCATTAGCTCATTCAGGGTGGGGTAAGGTTGCATCCTCTATTGTTCTGATTGAACCTTTGTATTAAGTATATATTATTTCCCTGAATCTCCTGGTTGTCTGAGTGTGGCCTTCTTTTTGTTCTTTTAATTTCATGCCTTTTCTCCAGCTAAAATTGTAGTATCAGTGTGTAATCATGCTCTTTGGCCCAATGCCAGTTTTATTGATTTAGTTTTTTACCTCTTCCAGTCCCCCACCTCTGGTAGTTTCATTAATGTTTTAGGGACAGCAATGCTTCCCTTCCTTCCCCTCCTAGAATAAGACTTTTCTTCCATCACGGAGAAGAGGAGAATAATCCAAGCAGAGTGTCTGTTCAGTCCCTCAGAAATATTCCCCTCCCTAGATCTGCATTACAATAGACAATCCTGTGAGCTTTTCTTCTGATATTTTCTGGGATAACCTGGTAGAGTTCATTAAGAAAGTGTCTTCAAGAGAGTGCATCTTCACCCAGTTTCGATGGCACTGTGGGGTTTTATGCTATCCTGAAATATTACACCTGGTCTTCAGCAATTTGTCAACAACTATTTGGCTTATTGCTTTCTACTGACATCTAGTTGCATAATTCAAAGGAGTGCTTTCTCTCACTTCTCTTCCTGTAGGTACCAGTTCTCAGACTTTGGTTTAGTTTGTTGCATTGTGACTTCAGCTCTCATTGACTTCAAACTAAGGTACTCATTTGATGTAGTTTTGTTGTTGTTCCTCTGTAAGGGGTGAGAGTAATACTCTTCAAGTTTTCTACTTCCCGGGATAGAAACCATCAGCATAAAATACTGTGAACAGCGAGATTATATCTTAAAGTGAGCTTTCCTTTTGTTAATCAAAATGTAGGGAAATATATTATGATAGCAATAATATAATATTTAATATATTGCATACTATTAATATTTATTTAATATTTAAATTACTTAATATTATTAAAATTACAGATATTTATTATGCTCTTATCAAGTGTTAGGCATTTTGGCCAAGAATATATGGTTAATTGTTATCAAACCCAGACTCGTAAGACAAATGGAAAGTTCATGTAAAAAACAAGACAATGGACAACTGACTCCTTGGCTAAAAAGGCTCCTCACCACCTTTAGATTAGCATCACTTTGAGTATCACATAAATCCTTAACATTAATTATCTCAGATACCTTGGTGTGGTACTTGTTTCTTTCAAAACTGAAGTGAAAACTGTGCATTAACCAAGGAAAGAAATGCAGTATTCATGGACCTGACAACGTAATTAAGTGCATTTGCACCTTACTTCTTAAGACATTGTTTAAAAGAGCTGTTTGGTTCTTCTTTGGAAAGAAATGCCTCCCTTTATTTTTTTTCTCAATGATTTATCAGAGTAACTCAAGTTTAGCTCAGTTCCTAATATATTATTAATTCTATATTAATTTTCAGATAAATAATAATTGTACATATTTATTAGGTACATGTGACATTTTTAAACATGCATATAATGTGCAGTAATCAAATGAAGATATTCAGGACCTCAAGCATTTACTTCTTTGTGTTGAGAACATTCCAGACCTCCTCCCCTAGCTATTTTTAAAGATAGAATAAATTATTGATAATGATACTCATTCGACTTGCAATTGAACACTAGAAATTGTTTATTCTATTGAACTATATTTTTGTACCTATTAACCAACCTGTCTTTACACCCCCACCCCACTACCCTTCCCAGCCTCTGGTAACAGTCATTCTTTTCTTCATCTTTATGAGATAAACTTTTTTAGCCCACACACATGAGCCAAAACATATGTAATATTTCTCTTTCTGTGCCTGGATTTATCCATGTTGTTTCAAATGACAGAATTTTATTGCTTTTAAAACTGAATAATATGCCACTGTCTATATATACACACCACATTTATTCATCCATTTGTGGTCATGTAGATTGATTTCTATATTAATTTTAATACTGAGATACTACAAGGGTTGATACTTGAAGAGCTTGTTTTAGTGAATTAGAAAATGCTGAATGTTTCTATACTTACTTCCTAGTATCTCTCACAGTAATATGCATTTATTGACTTTTGTTTCTGCTTTTCAGTAAGCTATTTTTAGGCTGGGCTTGAATGTCTGTTTCCCAGGGACATCTTTCCTAATTTTAAGATGTTCAGTCTCTTTTTTAAATGCCAGGTAAGGATCACATGGTACTACGGATTTTTTATGACCATCATGATAATTTATTATAAGGCCTTGTCTTATCAGTCTCTTCTATCTAGGCTATAAACTCCATGATGAGAAAATCTGCTGTTCTCTTATTTTGTGTTTATCTTACGCATCCAGCATCACACATGGCACAATAAATATTTATTGCATAAAGACAGCAGGTACTCAAATGCTTACAAATATGCTTCACTTTCAAATTTAACCTGACTAGGAACAGAATTACATTATATTTATTTTCATATTCTCAATGGCCATTATAGATTTTGAAACATGGTAGAAAATAAGTGTTTCCTGATAAAATTAATAAATCATTCAAGTTTAACACGTTGCTCACTTAGTATTTTTTAGAGTACGGTTTGAATGTTTTACATTGGATGATTTTCATCCTGTTAACTCTGACCATTTTCTCTATGTTTCCTCATTTAAATTTGCCTTTTAAAAAAACACAAATGATCAAGGCTATGTCTACAGTACACTAAAACACCTGGCTCATTCAAATAAGTGAAAGAAAACACAGTTACATAAATGGACAAAAATATAAATAAAAATCAGTCAAATTGTTTCTCACTGCAAAGATGACATAAGCAGCTGACTGAGTGATTTCTTTCTCACTATTCAATTCCTTGATTTAACACTATTATCACACAACTTGCAAGTATGTGCATTAAGTCTTTAAGTTAGATCCAAAGGAGAATATCTCAGTGAGATTCATTTACTCTCCCTGGGTTTGGGAAGGAAGCCTATTCATTAAAAGGATGTAATGCAGAACACAAAGAAAGAATGGGCAATTCTTCAACCTGGAAGTTATGTATATTTTCTCTTCCTAAAAAAAAAAAAAAAAAAAAAAGTGGAAAAAGTGGATGGCCTGTCATTAGGAAAGAAGTTCTAAAAATGCTGACCTCAGAAGAGATTTGAGAGATGGAGTGTAGCACAATGGGCAAGTAAAATTTGTATCCAGACAGAAATCTTGAATTCAGCCAGATGCAGTGGCTCATGCCTGTAATCCCAGCATTTCAGGAGGGTGGGGTAGAAGAATTGCTTGAAACCAGGAGTTCAAGCTTAGGCAACATAGTGAGGCCCTGTCTCTCCAAAAATACAGAAAAATTAGCTGGGTAGGGTGGTATGTGCCTGTAGTCCCAGCTACTAGAGAGGCTGAGGTGGGAGGACTGCTGGAGGCCAAAATGTTGATGCTGCAGTGAGTTGTAATCAGCCTGGGTGACAGAGTTGAGACCCTGTCTCAAAACAAAACAAAAACCTTGAACTCTGAGTATTTTATTGATAATATGTTAGCTCTTGAGCCTAACCTGTATCTGTAGAGATCATTCAACAGTTAAAAAAACAGACCCTGAGGCAATTATAATTCACAAAGAATGTATTTGCACTTTTTAGGGATAGACGTAGAACTGAACCATGACTCTTTTTTTTTATTTCTCTCTAGCACATAATTTCACCTGCTCATCCCTCATAAATCAAAAAGTTACTGATGGTGCACATAGTGTTACGCTTATTTTTGATTTCACAATATCTTAATTCTGTGTCACATATAAAGGCAGACAATAAATAAATGTAGAATTGGCACTATTTGAACATTAGAGAATGTTCTACACTTTTATTTATTTATTTTTGGGGGGGATCGGAGTCTCACTCTGTCACCCAGGCCAGAGTGCAGTGGCGCAATCTCGGCTCACTGCAAGCTCTGCCTCCCGGGTTAATGCCATTCTCCTGCCTCAGCCTCCCCCGTAGCTGGGACTACAGGCGCCCGCCACCACACGTGGCTAATTTTTTTTTGTTTTTTTTAGTAGAGATGGGATTTCACTGTGTTAGCCTGGATGGTCTCGATCTCGTGACCTCGTGATCCACCTGCCTCGGCCTCCCAAAGTGCTGGGATTACAGGCGTGAGCCACCGCGTGCCTAGCCCTACACTTTTAAAAACAAGTGGATTTTTTGTTAATTGTGTTTTATTTCCTTTGCTTATTTCAGATGCCATTATTTCCAGAAAGTTTCGGTTTGTAACTGGCTTTCCTTGATATCACTTTTGCATAAATAGGCACCAAAGAGATGGGCACAAGAGTCTAGAGAGGAATTTTTAAAAATCTGGAATGAATAAATATTGTTTTTTACTTTGGTATTTTGTTAACCCCCAATTCTGCAAAAGTCAAAGAACATGGAAAACTAAGAAGCTCTAGAAATTGGGTTGTCACCACAATAACAATTGAGCTAACAGGAATTGTCTAAAGCAACTATATTGAAATATAGTAAAGTACTTTTGCAGTATCCAGGGAAGAGCTTGACAAAGACACTAGTATATTTTGGTAAACTTTAGTGACATCAACATTATGTGTAGCAACTATCATATCCCATCTGGTAGCCCTACAATAGGAAGCCATGAGAATGATGGCTTGTGTTCCTGATATGGCTTGCTGGTTTCAGGGTGGGCATAAAGGAGCTAGTCTTTCAAAAATTACAGTTGTGGTTTTTTTAATTGCTGCTCATTGCTCTTCATCACTAAGAGAAAGGCACAGAGGCCAACCATTCTTTTAATAATCATGGAGCAAAGCAGGGTCTTAGCTGAGAGGCAATTAAAGAGACAGGCCTTTTCTTTTCTATTTTTTCTATTTTTGGAGCCAGAAATTTATGGAAATATTCACCACGTCACTGCCTGACTGCAGAGACAATGGAATAGGAAATTCAGTGACCACATACAGTGATGAATATACACTTTAAAAAACTAGTTTGGAAAAGACAGATATCTTAAGTCCTAAAGAAGAAAAATCAGCAATTTCTGAGGATTGGGAGGATTAGATTTCTAGAGTTAAGACAACATAAAACTTAGAATATCCAGATTCAACAGCAAAAGCAACAACAACAACAACAACAAACATACAGAGAGGAAATATGGAGCAATTGCAAGAAAAAATAATTTGACAGAAAATATTCCTACCAAGCTGAGATGCAGACATTAACATAAAATAGAGTTAAATCAGCTGTCTTAAAAATTTTCAATGAGGTAAAGGAAAATACTGGAAACAGCTATAAAAATTGGGAAAACAATGTCTAAAAAATACAAATATCAACATATAGATATACATTATAGAAAAGAACCAAGCAGAAATATAGAAACTGAAAGTTACAAGAATTGAAATGAAAACTTCACTGGGTGGGTTCAATAGCAGATTTGAGGAAACAGGAGAAAGAATCAGCAAGGTTTCAGATAGTACAATGGAAATTATCTAGTCTGAGGAGTGGAAAGAAAAATATCTGAATAAAAATGGACAGACCCTGAGGTTCTTGTGAGATACCATCAACGGTGTCAATATTTGCATTATAAGAATCCCAGGATAGGATAAAGAGAAATGGGGGAAAAAACAAGAAAATAATATGTAAAATGTGCACAAATCTAATGGAAGACATGATTATACATATCCAAGAAATTAACTCCAAACAAAATACATTTTAAGATACACTGTGAGACACATTATAGTTAATCATTAGGATCCTAAAACAGAGACTTTTGAAAGCTGAATGAGAACCAAGACTTGTCACATATAAGAGATTCTCAGTAAAAGTAAGAACTAATATCTATGTGTTGGCCATGGTTCAGTGGGATTATGTATTTTAAATTCTGAAAGAAAAAAACCTCTCAACTAGGAATCTGTATCCAGAAAAAAAATCTTATCAAGAATGAGGAAGAATTTCATACATTTCTAGATAAGCAAAGCGTTGTAATCAAGCTCCTGAAGTAGAGGGATAAATAAAGGATCCTAAAAGTAGCAAGAGAAAAGAAACAAATGTCACACAATGAACCCTCCAATGCATCTGGCAGCAGTTTACAGTCCAGAAGAGAGGGGCATGATGTATTTAAACTGAAAGAAAATATCTCTTATCCTAGAATTGTATATCTGTCAAAATATCCTTCAAACGTGAAGGAAAAATAAAGACTTTCCAAGACAAATAAAAGATGAGGGATGTCATCAATCTGTTCTACAAGAAATGCTAAAGGAAGTACTTCAATCAGAAAGAAAAGGATTGTGATGAACAATAAGTAATCACCTAAAGGTACAAAACACACTTGTAATGGTAGGTACACAGGAAAACAGAATGTTGTAATACTATAATTGTGGTGTGTAAACTCCTCTTATCCTCAGTACAAAGACTAAGTAATTAACCAATCAAAAATAGTAACTTTAACAACTTTTCAAGACATAGTACAATAAGATATAAATAAAGGAACAAAAAGTTAAAAACAGGAGGGAATAAAATTAAGGCATAGAGTATTAGTTTTCTTTTTGCTAGCGTATTTGTTTGTTTATGCAAATAGTGTTTTTAGTTTTTATCAGGTTAAAGTAATGGGTTATAAGTTAGTATTTGCAAGCCTCATGGAAACATCGAGTCACAAACTATACAATGGATGCAAAAAAAGTAAAAAGAAATCATATCACCAAAGAAAACTTCAAATAAACATTCTAACAATGCTTTTTAAAGACGCAGAAAAGTAAGAGCAAACCAAAGCCAAAAATAGTAGAAGAAAATAAATAATAAAAATTAGAGCAGAAATAAATGAATTTGAAATAAAAACAGTACAAAAAATAATGAAACAAATGCTTGTTTTTTGAAAAGTTAAAACAAAATTGACAAACTTTTAGCCAGACCACCAAAGAAAAAGAAAAGATCCAAATAAATAAAATAAGACATGAAAAAGTAGGCATTACAATTGATATAGTAGGAATCCAAATGATTATTCCTGACTACTGTGTGCAACTTACGCCAATAAGGTGGAAAATCTAGAGGAAATAGATAAATTTCTAGACACATACAACCTACCAAGATTAAACCATGAAGAAATCCAAAACCTGAACAGACCAACAAGTAATGAGATTGAAGCCATAATAAGAAGTCTCCCAGTAAAGAAAAGCCCAGGACTCAATGGCTTTACTGATGAAATTCTGCCAAACATTTAAAGAAGGATGAATACCAATCATATTCAAACAGTTCCAAAATATGAAGGAGGGGATACTTCCAAGCTCTTTCTATGAGACCAGTACTATCCTGATACCAAACCCAGACAAAGACACATCAAAAATAGAAACTACAGGCCAATATCTGTGATTAATGTTTGATATGACTTGACTGTATCCTCACCTAAATCTCATCTTGAATTGTAGCTCCCGTAATTCTTATGTGTTGTGGGAGCGGCTGGTGGGAGATTATTCAGTCATGGAGGTGGTTTCCCCCATACTGTTCTCTTGGTAGTGAATTAAGTCTCATGAGAATTGATGGTTTTATAAGAGGTTTCCCCTTTTGCTTAGCTCTTGTTTTGTCTTGTCTGTTACCATGATGTACCTTTTACTTTCCACCATGATTGTGAGGTTTCCCCAGTCACGTGGAACTGTGAGTCCTCTTTTTCTTTATAAATTAGTCAATCTCAGTTGTGTCTTTATCAGCAATGCGAGAACAGATTAATATAATATTGATGCAAAAATCCTGAAAAGACCACTAGGAAACTGAATTCCACAATACATTAGAAAGATCATTCATTGTGACCAAGTGGAGTTTATCACTAGGATGCAAGGATTGCTGAACCTACCTAAATCACCGTGATGCATCGTATTGACAGAATGAAGAATAAAAACCATGTAATTATTTCAATTGATGTTGAAACTGAATTTGATAAAATTCAACATCATGTCATGATTTAAAACTAAAAAACTGGTTATAGAAAAAAGATACCTCAACATATTAAAAGCTGTATACAACAGCCCACAGCTAGTATTATACTAAATGGGAAAAAAACTGAAAGCCATTTACCTAAGATTTGGAACATCACAAGGATGCCCCCTTCCCCACTGTTATTCAACATAGTACTGGAATTCCTAGCTAGAGCAATCAGACGAGGAAAAAAATATAAAGGGCATACAAACTGGAATGGAAGAAGTCAAATTATCCTTGTTTGCAGATGATATCTTATATTTCAATAAATCTAAAGACTCCATCAAAAATTATTAGAACTGATAAATTCAGTGAAGATTCAAGATACAAAATCAACATAGAAAGATAAGTAGCATTTCAATATGCCAACATCGAGCAACTTGAAAAATCAATAAAAATCGATTCCATTTATTATAGCCAAAAATAAAATTAAATACCTAGAAATTAATCAAATGGAAGTATCTCCATAATATATACTATAAAACACTGATGAAGAAAATTGAAAAGAACACCATAAAATGGATAGATACTCCATGTTTACAGACCAAAACAATTAATAATGTAAAAATGTCCATACTACCTAATCTACAGATTCAGTGCAATCCCTGTCAAAATACCAATGACATTATTCACACAAGTAGGTAAAACAATGCATATGAAATCACAGAAGACCCAGAGTAGCCAAAGCTATCCTAAGCAAATGATCAGAACTGAAGGAATCACATTACTTAAATTCAAATCATACCTCAGAACTGCAGTAACCCAAATAGCGTGATACTGGGATTAAAGCAGACAGACCGGTGGAACAGCATCAAGGACTGAGAAAAAACCCACACATCTACAGTGAACTCATTTTCACCAAAATTGCCAAGAACATACACTGGGGGAAAAGACAATCTCTTTAATAAATGGTGTTGAGATAACTGGATATTCATGTGTAAAATAATAAAATTAGACCCCTACATCTCACCATATAGAAAAATCAAACCAAAATGTATTGAAGACTTAAATCTAAAACTTCAAACTATAAAATTACTACAAGAAAACATTGGAGAAAATCTTCAGGATATCGCCTAGGCAAAAATTTCTTGAACAATATCCCACAAACACAGTCAACCAAGGAAAAAGTGCATAAATGGGATCCCATCAAGTTAAACTTCTGCACAGCAATGGAAACAATGAACAAATCTAGGAGACAGCCCACAGGATAGAAGAAAATATTTTCAAACTACCCATCTGACAAAGGATTAATATCCAGAGTGTATAAGGAGCTCAAACAACTCTATAGGAAGAAATCCGATAATACAATCAAAAATGGACAAAAAATGTGAATAGATATTTTTTCAAATAAAGCATACAAGTGACAAGGAGACCAATGAAAAGGTGCTTAAATCAGTACTACCACTATGGGGAACCATTTGGAGCTTACCCAAGAAACTAAAACTTGAACTACCATATGATCCAGCCAATCTCACTGCTAGGTATATAGCCAAAAGAAAGGATATCAGTATAATAAAGAGATATCTGTATGCCCGTGTTTGTTGCAGCACTTTTCACAATAGCTAAGATTTGGAAGGAACCTAAGTGTCCATCGACAGATGAGTGGATAAATGGTATATATACGCAATAGAGTTCTATTCAGCCTTGAAAAAGAATGAGATTTATCATTTGAAACAACGAACTGAAGATAATTATATTAAGTGAAATACACCAGTCACAGAAAGACAAATTCGCATGTTCTCACTTGTGGGATTTAAAAATCAAAACAATTAATCTCATTGATGTAGAGCGTACACGAGTGGTTAACAGAGGCTGGGAAGGATGGTGGGTGGTGGGGGGTGGAGTTCGTGAATGCGGAAAAAAAAAAAGAAAGGATGAATAAGATACACTATTTGATCGCACAACAGAGTGACCATAGTCAAAAATCTTAATTGTACATTTAAAAATAACTGAAAAAAAAGTTGGATTGTTTATAACACAAAGCATGAATGGTTGTGGGAATAGACACCCTTCTTTGTTATGTGATTATTTCACTTTGGGTGCCTGTGCCAAAACATCTCATGTACACCAAAAATATATGTACCTACTATGAATCCATGAAAATTAAAAATTAAAAAAAGTAAAAAGTAGGTATGTTTGAATATGTTTTGTAAAAAATATCTAATAGCTCAAAGACTGGTACTCCAGACTACCTCAGTCAGACATAAATAAAATAAAAAAGAATGAGCAAAACCTCCAGGAAATATGAGATTATGTAAAGAGAGCAAATATATGACTTACTGGCATCTCTGAAAGAGAGGGGAAGAAAACAAGTAACTTGGAAAGCATGTTTTTAGGATATTGTCCATGAAAATTCCCTCAAACTCGTATCCACCACAATCAAGTAGGCTTTATCTCTGGGATGCAAGGTAGGTTCAACATATACAAATCAATAAATGAGATTCATCACATAACAGAAAAAAATGAAAACCACATGATCATGTCAATAGATTCAAAAAAGGCTTTTCATAAAATTCGACATCTCTTTACATTAAAAACCCTCAACAAACTAAGCATCAAAGGAACATACCTCAAAATAATAAGAGTCATCTATAGAAAACTCACAGCAAACATCTTACAGAATGGGCAAAAGCTGGGAGCATTCTTCTTGAAAACTGGCACAAGCCAAGGATACCCTCTTTCACCACTCCTATTTACCATAGACTGGAAATCCAAGCCAGAGTAATAAAGCAAGAGAAACAAATAAAAAAACATCCAAATAAAAAGGAAGTCAAACTATTTCTGTTTGCAGACAATATGATTTAACACTTAGAAAACCCATAGTCTCTGCCAAAAATCTCCTTCTTCTAATAGACAAGCTAAATATCAGAGTACAAAATCAACGTACAAACATCAGTAGCATTCCTATATACCATCTGCATCCAACCCGAGAGACAAACATAAAATATAATCCCATTCACAGTAGCCACAGAAAGAATAACATACCTAACAAGACAGCTAACCAAAGAGGTAAAAGATCTCTATAATGAGAATTGGAAAGCACTGCTCAAAGAAATCAGAGATGACACAGACACAAATGGGGAAACATTCCATGCTCCTGAATAGGAAAAATCAACATTGTTAAAATGGCCATACTATGAAAACACTTATAGATTCAATGTTATTCCTATCAAACTACCAATTACATTCTTCATAGAATTAGAAAAAAAATATATTTTAAAATTCAAATGGAACCAAAAAAAGAGCCCAAGTAGCCAAGGCAATCCTAAGAAAAAAGAGCAAATCTGGAGGCATCATGTTACCTGATTTCAAACTATATTGCAAGGCTGCAGTAAACAAAAAAGCATGGTACTGGTACACAGACAGACATATACACCAATGGAACAGAACAGAAAGCCCAGAAATAAAGCCACACACTTAGAATGATCTGACCATCAATCAAGGTGACCAAAATAGGAAATGGGGAAAGGCCTTCCTATTCAATAAATGATCCTGGAATAACTGGATAGCCATATGCAGAAGATTGAAACTGGACACCTTCCTTATGACTTTTACAAAAATCAGTTGAGGATGTATTAAATATAAAACCTAACACTATAAAAAAGTCCGTCAGACAACCTATGAAATACCATTCTGGACATAGGCCCTGGAAAAGACTTCACAACAAAGATGCCAAAAGCAATTGCAATGAACATTAAAATTTACAAATGGGACCTAATTAAACTAAAGAGCTTCTGTACAGCAATAGAAACCATCATCAGAGTAAGCAGACAACCTACAGAATGGGAGTAAATATTTGCAAACTGTACATCTGACAAAAATCTAATATAAAGAATCTACAAAAAAATTAACCAGTAAAAATTAACCCAATTAAAAAGTAGGCAAAGGACATGAATAGACTCTTCAAAAGAACACATACATGCAACCAAGAAGCTTATCAAAAAATGATCAGTATTACTTCTCATTAGAGAAATGCATATCAAAACCACAATAAGATACTTACACCAGTCAAAATGGCTATTAAAAAGTCAAAAAGTAACAGTTGACATTTTGGTTGTAGAGAAAAGGGAACACTGGTGGGAATGTAAATTAGTTCAGCCCCACTGAAAATTTGAAGGTTTCTAAAACAACTTACAATGATCGTTTGATTGAGCAATATTGTTATTGGGTATATACCTAAAGAAATATAAATTGTTCTAGCATACAGAGACATGCATGCATATGTTTACCACAGCACTATTCACAATAGCAGACATGGAGTCAATCTAAATGCCCATCAATGGTAGACTGGATAAAGAAAATGTAGGCTGGGTGTGGTGGCTCATGCCTGTAATCCCAGCACTTTGGGAGGCTGAGGCAGGTGCATCACCTGAGATTGGGAATTTGAGACCAGCCTAGCCAACGTGGTGAAACCCCATCTCTACTAAAAAAAAAATACAAAAATTAGCCAGGCATGGTGGCACGTACCTGTCATCTCAGCTACTCAGGGAGGTGAGGCAGGAGAATCATTTGAACTCAAGAGGCACAGGTTGCAGTGAGAAGATACTATGCCACTGCACTCCAGCCTGGGTGACAGAGTGAGACTCCCTTTCAAAAAAACTAAAAAAGGAAAATGTATATGAGGTACACATACGCATGGAATACTACACGCCCATGAACAGAATATCATGTCCTTTGCAGCCTCATTGATGCAGCTGGAGGCCACTATTCTAAGTGAACTACATAGGAACAGAAAACCAAATGTCACATATTCTCACTTATATGTGAGATCTAGACATCGAGAATAAATGGGCTGGGCACAGTGACTCATGTGTGTAATCCCAGCACTTTGGAAGGCCAAGGAGGGTGGATCAAGTGATCAGAACTTTGAGACCAGCCTGGCCAACATGCAAAACCACACCTCTACTAAAAATATACAAAAATTAGCCGGGCATAGTGGTGCACACCTGTAGTCCCAGCTACTCAGAAGGCTGAGGTGGGAGAGTCACTTGAACCTGGGAGGTGGAGGTTGCAGTGAGCCAAGATTGTGCCACTGCACTCCAGCCTGGGTGACAGGTGAAACTCTGTCTCAGGAAAATAAAATTAGTTAAATAGGTGAATAAACATTGAGAACACATGGACACCAAGAAGTGAACAACAGGCACCAGGGTCTACTTAAGGATGAAGAGTGGGAGGGGCAAGAGGATCAGAAAACTACTTATCAAGTACTATGTTTATTACCTGGGTGATGAAACAATCTGCATGCCAAACTACTGTGATACGCAATTTACCTATATAAGAAACCTGCACATGTTCCCTTAAATGTAAAACAAAAGTTAAAAACGTAAAATAAAAAACAAAAAAGAATGAAATGCTTAGGAATAAACTTAACCAAGGAGGAGAAAGACTTATAAACTGAAAACTACAAAAGATTCCTGAAAGAATTTGAAGAAGACCTAAATAGATGGAAAGACACTTGTGTTCATGGATTGGAAGATATAATACTGTAGATTCAATCCCAATGAAAAACCCAAAGGTGTTTCTTACAGAAATAAAATCTTAAAATTCACATGAAATCCCCAGAAACTGAGTAGCTAAAACAATTTTGAAATAAACACAGTAAATTTGTAGGACTTACACTTCCTAATCCCCAAAATCAACATAAAGCTATAGTTATCTAAACAGTGTGATACTGGCATTAAGTACACATGTAGACCATTGAAACAGAATAGATGGCTTAGTAATAATCTACACATACATGGCTGAGTTTCAACAAGGTAGGAAGACCATATAATTGGGAAAGTACATTATTTTCAACAAAAGTTTCTGAGGAGACTGAATATTCACATGCCAGTGAATGAAGTTAGACCCTGATATGGTTTAAATTTTTGTCCCCACCCAAATCTCATGTGGATTTTAATCCCCAACACTGGAAGTGGGGCCTGGTGGGAGGTGATTGAATCATCAGGGCAGATAGCCCTCTTGGTGCTGTTCTCATGATAATGAGTGCGTTCTTGTGAGATGTGGTTATTTGAAAGTGTGTGACACCTCACCTCCGCTCTCTCTCTTTCTCCTGCTCTGGCCTTGTGAAGTGCTGGCTTCTCCTTCAACTTCTGCTATTGAGAGGTGGTAATGTGCTAGCAGCCCTCACTCTTGGTGCCTCTTTGGCCTCTGCATCCACTCTGGTGGCGTTTGAGGAGCCCTTCAGCCCGCCACTGCACCGTGGGAGCCCCTCTCTGGGCTGGCGAGGCTGGGGCTCCCTCTGCTTGCAGGAAGGTGTGGAGGGAGAAGCCCGGCAGGAGCCGGCACTGTGTGTGGTGCTCGCGGGCAAGCGTGAGTTCCCGATGGGTGGGGGCTTGGTGGGCCCTGCACTCAAGAGTGACCAGCTGGTGCCACCAGCCCTGGGCAGTGAGGGACTTAGCACCTGGGCCAGCAGCTGCAGAGGGTGCCACCGGTCCCCCAGCAGTGCCGGCCCACTGGTGCTGCGCTTAAATTCTCGCCAGGCCTCAGCTGTCTCCTTGCGGGGCAGGGCTTGGGATCTGCAGTCCACCATGCTGGAGCCTCCCCCCCACCCCAACTGTGGGCTTCTCCGAAGCCCTAGCCTCCCTGATGGGCACCGTCCCCTGCTACATGGCGCCCTGTCCCATCAACCACCCAAGGGCTGAGGAGTGCAGGCTCAGCTCAGGACTGTTGGGCAGCTCCACCTGCAGCCCTGATCGGGGGATCCACTAGGTAAAGCCAGCTGGGCTCCAGAGTCTAGTGGGGACGTGGAGAACCTTTATGTCTAGCTAAGGGATTGTAAATACACCAGTCAGCACCCTGTGTCTAGCTCAAGGTTTGTGAATGCACCAATCAGGACTCTGTGTAGCTGACCTGGTGGGGACTTGGAGGACTTTTCTGTCTAGCACTCTGTCTAGCTAAAGGATTGTAAATACACTAATCAGCATGCTGTGTCTAACTCAGGGTTTGTAAATACACCAGTCAGCACCCTGTGTCTAGCTCAAGGTTTGTAAACACAGCAATCAGTGCTCTGTGTCTAGTTAACCTAGTGGGGACTTGGAGAACTTTTATGTCTAGCTAGAGGATTTTAAATGCACCAATCAGCACTCTGTGTCTAGCTCAGGGATTATAAATGCACCAATCAGCACCCTGTCAAAATGGTCCAATCAGCTCTCTGTAAAAGGGACCAATCAACAGGTTGTGGGTGAGGTCAGATAAGGGAATAAAAGCAGGCTGCGGGAGCCAGGCAGCAGCAACCCGCTGGGGTCCCCTTCCACACTGTGGAAACTTTGTTCTTTTGCTCTTTGCAATAAATCTTGCTGCCGCTCACTCTTTGGGTCTACACCACTTTTATGAGCTGTAACACTCACCACAAAGGTCTGTGGCTTCACTCCTGAAGTCAGTGAGACCACGAACCCACCAGAAGGAGGAAACTGCAGACACATCTGAACATCTGAAGAAACAAACTCCGGACTACCATCTTCAAGAACTGTAACACTCACCGGGAGGGTTCACGGTTTCATTCTTCAAGTCAGCGAGACCAGGAACCCACCAATTCTGGGCACACTATGATTTTCAGTTTCTTGAGGCATCACCAGAAGCTGAGCAGATGCTGCCATGTTTTCTGTACACCCTGCAGAACTGTGTCCCAATTAAACCTCTTTCTTTACACGTTACCCACTCCCAGGTATTTCTTTAGAGCAGTGTGAGAACTAAAACAGACCCTTATATTTCAGCATATAGAAAACTTAACCCAAAATTGATAAAAAGATCTAAACTTTTAAGAGCTGAAAGTCTTAAAAATAAAATAAGTGAAAAATCTTCTTGACCTCATATTAAACAATAAATTCTGAAGTATGACACCAAAACTTAAAGAAAAAATAGACAATTTGAAATTCATAAAAATAATTGTTTCAATATGTGCATCGAAGGACAATATCAAGAGAAGGAAAAGACAGTTCACACAATGAGAGAAAATATTTCCTTTTTTATTTTATTCTCTTTTTTGGGGGGTTTTAAGGAGCAAAATGTTTAATAGGCAAATAATAAAGAAAGAAGAAAAGGGGAAAACAGCTTCCCCATGCAGAAACAGGAGGAGGATGGCTCGGAACAAAGAGACCCCATGAGAAAATGTTTTCAAGTGGTGTTTCTCAGAATAAATGGATAGCTAGGATGTTTAAAAAACGTTACAACTCAACAGTAAAAAATACCAGCCCAATTCAAAAATGAAAAAAGGACTTGAGTAGACATTTCTCCAAAGAAGATATACCAGTGGCCAGTAAGCACGTCTGAAGATGTCAAACATTGTTAGTCATTAAGGAAACACAAAGCTACGAACAAGTACCACTCCATACTAATTAGAATGCCCATTAAATCAATTAATTTTAATTAATAACAAGTGTTGGAAAGGCTGTGGAGGAATTGGGACGCTTGTACAGTGCTGCTCAGAAATGCAAAATGGTATAGTTGCCATGAGAAACAGTTTGGCAGTTTCTAAAAGAGTTGAACATAGATTTATCATACTACTTAGCAGTTCCACTCCTAGGTATATACTCCAAAGAATTGAAAAATGGAACTCAGATAATTATACACTAGTGCTTATAGCAGCCTTAATTATAATAACCAAAAGTTGTAAATAACAAGTGTCCTTCAGCAGATAAACGGATAAACAAATGTGGTATATATAAACATACAATCAAATGTTATTAAACCCTGAAAAATGGGTGCAGTTTTGATACAAGCTATGATGTGAATGGATCTTGAAAATGACAGGATAAATGAAATAACCCAGAAACAAAAGAACAGATGTTGCTGTGATGCCATCTATATTTAGAACCTATAGCAAGCAAATTCATAACAACAGACAGTAGAATAAAGTAGAATAGAGTTTACCAGGGACTGGGAGAGGGAAAAATAGTTATTGCTTAATGGGTAGATAATTTGATGAAAATGTTCTGGAAATATATATTGGTAGTCATTAAAGAGCATTATAAATTGCCTCAGTGCCACCAAATTGTATACCTCGGAATTGTTGAAATGGTAGATTTTATGTGTATTTTCCCTATTAAAAAAAATGTAAGGGTACTGAGAAGCTAGTAGAGATGACTTACAGAATTTCTTGTAGAATGTATTCATAAAAGTGGGGAATCATGGCTTTGTGTTGATAGCCTAAATTGTAAACTCTTTGGACTGTTCAGTCAGATGCCACAAGTTCTATTAATTCCTATTTGGTCCTTCAAAGAACAATTCAAAATTTCATGTGTATGTCCATAGCCATCTATGCATATGTGAATTATTCATTCATCTATATGATGAACAGCACCTTCAAATAGCTATTCTATAGACAGTAACTTCCAGGCACCTATGCATTTCACTGCCTTTTACCAGAAGTACCTTTTCTGTGGGGATATATTCTTTTCAGTAGGGATATATTCTTTTCAGTTCTGTATCATCAATGACTAGAAAAATGCCTACAGCTTTGTGGCAGTAATTTAACTTTTGTAATGAATAGAAATGAAAATGAAAACAAAATAAACTCTAAATGAGAGTCAAATTATTTGGTAAAGATGTTGGTTAAGCAGCAGCTTAGAAAAGAGGAAAAGGTTTCTTTCTGGTTTGAGTTTTTAGGAAAGAGAAAAATCTCCACTGTAAAATTGACAGATGCTCCTATTAACTAAAGTCATTAAGAATCAATATTTAAATTATTTCACAAATATTGATGTAAACTAAGTTAATTAACTTTTGGTATAGAATATTGGGACCAGTATAATCTCAATCAATCAACATTTATGTGTTCACACAAGGAAGTCAATGGGTACTGAGATAAAATGCATCATACAGGTAGATGAAAAGTCTGATACAGCAATACCAAGACCCAGAAATTCAGGTTAACGCCTTCCTTTATAGAAGAACTAAAACCAAATTAAAGATTAGAGATATTACAAAGCTGTGAGAATTCAATTAGAAAGTGTTTTTTGTGCAATACACATTAAAATGTAAGAAACGGCACAAACATTTTAAAGTTCTGTGGTGGCTTGACTAATGGACATTAAAAAACATACCTATAGAAACAATGGAATGCAAATGGCCAGGTGTTACTACGCACTAAGTCACAGACACCTGATAATCTCAGCCTACTCATTTACTTCTCTTAATTCTACTTCATTTAAGATATTTTTAAAGAAATAGATTCTACAGTGTCTAGCACACAATAGGGCAGCAGAATCTAGTGGCTCAGAACATGAACTTTAGAACCAGAATGATGGATCAAACTCCATCTCTCTTTTTTTTTTTTCTTAGCTATACAATCCTTGGCAAGTTACTTTGTTCTCTGGCCCTTAGATTTCCCATAACCGTGAGCTAAATATTCTGTCTTCCTAAAAGGCTTGTTGTAAAGATTAGATGAGATAATGGAAGCACCATTTTTACATTAATGCTTGACACGTAGTGTTACATAAGCATTTATGTGTATATTAAAATTTATCACAAAACTATATGAAATACAACCATATACTAAAAGTAATGCAAAAGTCATGGATGAGAATATTTGTGACATGAAGAATGTGTTTTAATGTATATACCTATCCTTTGTCTATATGTGAATTGCAGTTTTGATTCTAAGTGTTTCCAGAACCCAACATAAGGAGCAGATCACTTACTTTTTTTTCCACTGGTATCATATAATAAAACATAAATCAACTGTTTAGTGGATGAATAACTGTTCTTGGTGTTGAAGCTAGCTGTTTCTTCCAAGTTTACTTCCAAAGAAGAATGCTCTAGATCAATAAAAATGCCCTCAGTGACAGGCCCACAACAGACACAGCTGCCCACTTTCAAGAACTGTTTTGGGAAGAGGCTGTGGACCTCTTCCTCAAATCCCATTCAATCAAAGCCCATCTGTGCAGAATTATGGTCTTCAAAGTCTGCCTTCTAACTATTATTCTTTTGTGTCTTGGGCAATTAGAAGGAAACAAAGATTAATGCACTACAATACCTCTGAAATGTCAAGTTTAAAGTTCGATTTTCAGGCAAAGAGGCTCAATTGCGTTAGAATTAAACTTTTATTGAAACACTGTAGAGTTTTTTGTCCCCTATGATTCAGGTTGACCAAAGGGCTTTAAATTCCTGTAGCTTTTATTTATTTCCAATATACTGATAAGCACCATTAGACTTTGAAGTTCTCACTAAAATAGGCTAAATAGAAATCTCATCGGTAAGTACTAGCCAGAGCAACTAGGCATGAGAAAGAAATAAAGGAATTGACATCGGAAAGGAGGAAGACAAATTGTCCCTGTTTGCAGATGACATAATGTTATATAGAGAATCCTACATACTCCACCAAAACAAACCTATTATACTAATAAACAAATTCAGTACAATTGCAGCATACAAAAAAAGCAAACAAAATTCAGTAGCACTTTTATATGCCAATGGTGAACTATCTACAAAAAAAAAAAAAAAAAAATTCAAGAAAGCAATCCAATTAAAATAGCTACCCAAAACCCTGCAAATACATTTAACCAAGGAGGTAGAAGATCTCTACAATTAAAACAATAAAAAATTGATGAACTAAATTGAAGTGGACATTAATAAATGAAAAGATATCCCATGTTCACAGACCAGAAGAATTCATATTGTTAAAATATTTGTACTACCCAAAGCAATATACAGTCCCTATCAAAATACCAATGACATTTTTCCTAGAAATAGAAAAAAAAAATTCTAAAATTGGTATGAAACCACAAAAGACCCTGAACAGTCAAAACAACCTTTATAAAAGAATTAACCTGGAGTCGTCATACTACCTGACTTTAAAATACTCTACATAGCAAGCATAACCAAAACCTCATGTTACTTGCGTAAAAACAGACACATGGACCAATGGAACAGAATAGAGAACCAGGAATATATATAGACATTTATAGTCAACTTGTTTTTGACAAAGGTGCCAAGAATACACATTAGAGAAAGGACAGTCTCTTCTGTAAATAGTGCTGGTAAAATTGGATATCCATATGTGGAAGAATTAAATTAGGCCCTAATGAAATTAGTTTTCACCACTTACAAAAATCAATGCAAAAACAGATTAAAGATTAAAATATAAGACCCAAAACTATGAAACTACTGGAAGAAAACATAGGAGAAACACTTTATAACATTGGCCTGGGCAAGTGCTTTTTGGATAAGACCTCAAAAGCACAGGCAACAAAAGCAAATATAGACAAATGGTATTACATCAAACTAAAATGTTTCTGCACATAAAAGAAAACTACCAACAGAGTGAAGAGGCAACCTACAAATGAGAGGAAATATTTACAAACTGTGCATCTGGTAAGGGATTAATATCCAGAACTCAAACAACTCTATAGAAACACAAAACAGACAATCAACAAATAATCCAATTAAAAATGAGCAAAAGATCTGAATAGACATTCCTTAAAGAAGACATTCAAATGGCCAATAGGTATATGAAAAGGTGCCCAATATTGTTAATCATGAAGGAAATGCAAATCAAAACCACAATGAGATATCCCCTCACCCCAGTTAGAATGGTTATTATCCATAAGGCAAAAAGTAACAAATAGGGCAAGAATGTGGAGAAAGAAGAACTCTTACACATGGTTGTTGAGAATGTAAATTAGTACAGCCATTATGTATAACAGTATAGAGGTTTCTCAAAAAATTAGAGCTACCATATGATCAAATAATCTCACTTGGGATATATATCCAAAGGAAATGAAGTCAACGTATCAAAGAGAATTTGAACTCTCAGGTTTATTGGAACAATATTCACAATAACCAAGATATACAATAAACCTAGTATCCATCATGAATGAATATTAGATGATGAATGGATACTAAAATGTGGCATATAACACAATAAAATAATATTCAGGCATAAAAATGGATGAAAGCCTGTCATTTGCAACAACATGGATGAACCTAGAGACATTATGCGAATTGACATTACCCATGCACAGATGGACAAATACTGCATGATCTCACTTATATATGAAATTTCACAAAGTCCATCTCACAGAAGTAGAGAGTACAATAGTGGGTATCAGACTGGAAAGGATAAGAGGGAGGGGGGCTTGGGGAGAGCTTTGTCAATGGGTACAAGTTTACATTTAGATGGGAGGAATAATTTTTGGTTTGCTATTGCACAGTAGGATGACTATGTTTATGATTATGTTTATCCATTATATATTTCAAAATAACCTGAAAAAAGAGTTTTGAATGTTTTCACTACAAAGAAATGACAAGTGTTTGGGTGATGAATATGCTAATTACCCTGAATCGATCATTACACAACGTATACATATACTGAAATTTCACACCATAGCCCATAAATGTGTATAATTATTATGTGACAGTTAAGAACAAAAAAACTTAGAAAAGCAATGTATTGATTGTTTAAGGATGATGGAACAGTTGAATAAATTGACTTGAAATACCAACATTTTCTCTGAAATAAACTAGATAGAAACGTATTTTTTCAGCTATATTCCCTTGGAGTGCTAAAACACATACAGAAAAATGAGTGAGACTTTGTTAAGTCTAAACTGAATGTCTCTGTATGCCTGTTTAAAAATAACCAAAATATTGTTTTGAAAAAATACACTTTAATTAACAGACTTAACTTATATTTAATAAGTGCATATTATTTGCTTAGAACTTTGGAAAATTAAAAATAGTGGACTAAGTTTTTGCCCATGAAGAATGTAGAGGGTAGTAATTCAGTGGTCTTTTTGTATAATGTTTCTTCGATCCCTTTAAGTACTGAGCAGTGTGAAATGTGTTGATCATGTTTAAATTGCTGACAAAACATTTTAAAGAAAAAGATAAATCAGGACAGTAAAATGATCTAAATCAATTACCAGATTAACTGGTTCATGTAAATTACCGAAGGGAAACCTGTGGCCAGAGGCGAAAGGTGGCTTTAATTTAGCAGCCTGTTTCTGAAGAGTAGGGAAAAACCTTCCTCAGGTGACTTGCCCTGGCTGAGCTGTTGGGAGTAGTGTCCACAGAAGGAAAGATGGAGAGTTTAGACATCTCTTAGTGTTAAACATATGGTGGGCACGTGGACAAATCATAATAATAGGAAATAACTTTCTAAATATGGTTCAGCGATGGGCTGGGATAAAGCTAGAAAAACGACTTCTGTTTTCTTTCCTACCATAATGATGTTTCTGTTTTCTTTTTGTGACCCATTACTGCCTGTGTTTTTCTCTCTCTCTCTCTGTTTTTTTTTTTTCACTTTATCTCAACTTCTTACCTAACCTCTTTTCTTGTTTGCCTTTTTTTTCCTATTTCTATTTCACGTCCAGTTTCTCCAATGAATTTCCAGTCTACTTCATCAACTTACTTTCTCTCTTAACTGGCCTTTATATGTTTTAATATTTTTTCAACTTAAAAGTTTGAAGACTTTTCAACTTACTTTCTCTCTTAACTGGCCTTTATATGTTTTAATATTTTTTTCAATTTAAAAGTTTGAAGACTCATTTTATTTTATTTTATTTTTAAGACCGGATCTGGTTCTGTTTCCCAGACTGGAGTGCAGTGATGCTATCATGGCTCACTGCAGCCTTGACCTCCCAGGCTCAAGCAATCCTCCCACCCGAGCCTCCAGAGTAGCTGAGACTACAGGTGCACACGACCATGCCCAGCTAAATTTTGTATTTTTCTGTTGATATAGGGTCTCTCTATGTTGCCCAGGCTGGTCTCAAACTCTGGGGCTCAAGCGATCCATGGGCGTTGGTCTTCGAAAGTGCTGGGATTACAGGCATTAGTCACTGTGTCCGACCTTGAACCACTTTTTAATTGTGTGTGTTTGTTTGTTTGTTTCTCTCAACAACTTAACACATCTCCTGCTAAGCTGAAACTGTAGATTTTGACTAGAGTTTTGAGATTGCCATTAACTGATGGCCCCACCTGAGCAAGTCCTTTTATTTTGGGGGCTTCGGCTTCCTCATCAGAAGTGTCAGTGTCAGTCTAAATGAGCTCTAAGATGCTGGTAGTTCTAACACTCCATAGTCATTTTAAAATGATTTTATTAGTAGCTATTTTTTAAGCACTTAGTGAAGTGCTGAAAATTGCCGTTGGGTTATTGGGATGAAGTTTATATTAGGTTAATCGAAGTGAGGGAAAGATGCAATTATCAATATGGCTGTATTACATAGAGAGTCCCTCATTATCTTTTGTACAGGTTAAGAGGTGGAGTGCTGTATAGCTTGAAATGCATATTTTTCCAGCAAACTCCTGGAGAAAATGTTGCCTGTACTGGTGGTTACATTATGGTTTTCACAGAATTTTTCTGACCAGTATTTAAGTGAGAATGTAAGAGATATAATATGTCTGATGTCTGATAGAATTGGGGTAGAATAGACATAGCTAGGCCTTCACAGGGTGACAGAAGCATGTTTTTTGCCAGTGAGGCTCATGAGTTACTTCCATGATTTGTTTTTATATAAGGTATTAGATTCTGATTTAGTTGGTAATTTTGCAAAAAACATTTTGTTTAACAAAACCTAATTTTTACACGTTAAGTGAGCTACATAGAACAATTGTCCATTCACTGATTCATTCCATTAATCTACTAACTTACTCCTGAGCTCACTCACTAATTCTGAGGAGATCCCTTGAAATCTGAACTTACAGAGAAGGCGTTGCATGGGATTTTCTGATGAATTTGAATGGTCTCTTAATTGGTTCACAGTTCAAAAGTGAGATGCACACATTCACTAATGAGTACAATACTGTCAAGGGTTCTATTTTACATATTCACTTAAGGTAACCCGATGCCTCAAAAAAGGGAAAGGTAGGCATTTCCTAAGAAAATGATACAAAAAGAGACTTCAGGAAGGAGGTTATTAGTTGGTATCAGTCTTGAAATATAAGTTGTTTTTATATTTCAGATGGGCAAGGACATCGAAGTGTTCTATACAGAACCAGAATGAATAAAGACATCCTGGAAGACCACTTCTTGGCTTGCTAAAAGTTTTAAATTATTCTAGTCCATAGATTCCTATGCTAAGTAATATTTCTAAAAGTGTGTGTGTGGGGTGCGGGGGCAGTGGTGGCTAACTTGACCCCAGGGGCACCTGGAATCTCTGGAGACATTTTTGATTGTCGTAACTGGCGTTGGTCCAGGGTGGCCACTGGTATCTAATATATAGAAGACAGAGATGCTGCTAAGCATCCTGCAGTGCATGGGCAGCCCCATGTCCCCATACCAGGAACTGTATGCTCCAAAATATCAATAGTGCCAAGGTTCAGAAATCCGGTTATAAGGTGTAAAATATAAAGGGAAAAAAGCCAGTGCAGAATGAGAGATGTGGGAGATAGCACACCATGACAGCCTTTTATACTATGCTAAGAAGTTTGGACATTACTACCAAAGATGAATACCAAAACGGTTTACTATTGTTTTCTTTTCTAAGAAACACCATTCTGATCTATAACAGCAACTTTGCAAATAAGGGACCAAAGTCCAGGCAGCTTGTTGATTGTTTATTGACTAATCAACATTAAGTGAATTATTAAGCGAATTCAGATTTGAGTAGACTGTGGCTTTAGTAATATCATTTATCCCATTTCGGTCTCAATTATCTTATTCCTAAAATGAAAAGTCTGAAATAGACAATCTAATGGGCCATCAAGTATTAAAATTCTAACATAGTATGTCTGTGAGAAAATGTAATGTGGTGAAGAATTGGTTTATATTTATATGCCAATGTTAATCTTAGTCACACACATAAAGCAGCACATATACTCATCTATATGCACACACATATACTCATCTATACTTTACCTCTCAACCCTCCTGACACAGATTTATAAATGCACAGACTATAAAGCTAGCTTACTTTAGGTGTACTGATGTGACCTGATGAAGACGGGTATGTGTTCCTTGTAAAATCTTTAAAACATTCGTTAATACAATTCTGCATTGTCCTACTTGAAATCAGACAATAAACTAAATAATCTTGAGCATGCTTTTCTGTATTGCTAAGAAAATTTTTAAATATAGGATCTGGAAAAATTTTTGTTACATTTCTAAGCCCTCATTACCTGTGATTAGAGAGAATTGTACCATGAATATATATTGTTTTTGGATCCAGGATCTTGCTCTGTTGCCAATGTTGGAGTGCAGTGGTGTGATGCTAGCTCACTGTAGCCTCAAGCTCCTGGGCTTAAGTGATCCTCTCACCTCAGTTTCCTGAGTAGCTGGGACTACAGGTGTGTGCCACCACGCCTGGCTAATTTTCTGTTTTTGTAGAAATGGAGTCTTGCTATATTGCTCAGGCTGGTCTCAAACATCTGGCCTCAAGCGATTCTCCTTGACTTGACCTCCCAAAACTTTGGGATTACAGGTGTGAGATACTGTCCCTGGCTGGTCAAATTTATAATGGTATCATCACATCAACAATAAATGTCAGATGTGACGTGTCACTAAAATAAGTTCTCTTATTTATTGGATAGAACTTCTAAGTTATTGTAAAATACTTTAGATAATTGTGCCTGTAGCGTATTATCAAAAGGAACACATAATAAAGTGAATTTGTGTGATGAAGACAAGTATGGAATCGACATTTAGGAAGAGGAGCAGGGACTTCAACATCCTACAGAGCTTTTAAGACTGAATTCCAAACATTTATTGTCTAATTAGAGCATCATCCGACTAAGTATCCTAGAATTTCTCTACATATGAGAGCGTCATCAGATTGCTAGGCTAGGTAACCTGAATATAAGAGAAACTATAATGTTCTAACAATATTACCAGGCACAAGGGGCAAAATATGTTTGTATAAACATTTATATCACAAAGGACCCAATCTTACCATAATTTCTCAAGAAGTCAACAATAATATGACATTGGCAATTCAAAATGAGTAACGTTAGAGGAAACAATTTTGTTTTAAACATATTTCAGAGGGAATAATTAGAAGGAAGTGATCTAAGGCTCCAAAACTTAAGGCTACAGGCATTTTCTCCACATTCTCCAAATGCGGGTGCCTATGATTATATCATGAAATTCATACATCTCTGTTGCCCTCTCCTCTAATCAACCTACAGAATGTTGATTTTTATGTATGTCTTTGAAAGTATAAGTGAAACATTGAGTTTTGAGGAAACAGCAGAGGAGTTTCAGTTAAACTCAGGATTAGCAAAAATGACAGCAGTGGCCTTGAGGCAATTTCTTCAATTCTTACAGACTTCATATAATATAATTCTTGATTAACCCTAGCCACATCCACTCAGTGCCAGTTTAGGGCAATGAGGTAGGAAAGGGAAAATCTACCAAAAATAAAAGAGCCTAGTGACAGGGAAAGCAAGTGAAGCAGTCAACCCCCAATATAGAGACTGAGACCTCAGAGGCAGGGAAGAAAGAAGAGATACATGGCCCAGCAGCGTGAAAAGAGTCTTGCTACTGAGCACATTGACTTTTCTAGTCTCAGATGTCTTTATTTCCAAATTTTCCTGGGAAATATAATTGCTAAGCAGAGGTGGAAGTGGAAGATTACTCTCCAAGCATCACATTTCTCAAAATGGCATTGAGACATCAAAGAAAAACAGACTTATATTGATGCTGCTCAGTGGTAGCAGCTTTTCATTATATCTATGGATTAATTTCTTCATAAGAATAGGGGACTAAGTTAATACAGGACAAATACAAAGTCCTAGGTAGACTTTAGAAGAAAATATAAAACATACCACAAATACATCAATATTTGACATGAATTGAGAAAGAATATAAATTCCATTATTCTTTCTCATAAGCAATGTATCCTTTATTGACATCCCCTATATTCTATATAGACATCATACTCAGTAGGGAATAAATAGTAATCTTCATAAAGAAATCCTGGGATAAATTCCAGTCTAATCTATACAAGGCAAAGAAGATTCATCTCCTCCTGTTCCTCCCAGCTGAACACAATAATAAACCCTAGAAATAAAGCAAGAGGCAACCAAGGGAGAACTCTAAAAGGCAGAAGAGGAAAACAAACTTGTCTGCCACCCCAGGATCAGAAAAGTAACATAGTGAAAGTCCACCTTATGACTTCCCCAAAAGAAGATGGTGACCCAGGTCTGGTGTTTTGCAATTCCCAACCTAGTAACAGATGGTGGTTCAGCTGAGCTCGTTTCTCTCCTAAGTCAGAGAGTCCAAGTGAAAACAGTAGGTGAGACTGGCAGCACCAGCAGAGGATCAGTCAATCACATTTCTATAGACTAGCAATGAAGTATGTAAAACAAAATTAAAACAATACCATTTACAATTGCTCCAGAGTGAATGAAATATGGAGATAGACCAACTAAAAAGACATATTCGTAAACTATATATTGAATATCATGAAATGCTGAATAAGGAAATCAAAAAAGATCAATACACGTGATACACCACAGAAACAGACTTAAAAACAAAAATAACATAATCATCTCAATAGATGCAGAAAAAGCATTTAGCAAAATCCAGCATCCCTTTCTGATTAAAACACTCAGCAAACTTGGCATATAAGAAACATACCTCAGTGCAATCCAAGCCATTTATGACAAACCCACAGCGAGCATATAACAATGGAAAAAAGTTGAAAGCATTCCCCATGAGAACTGGAACAAGACAAGGATGCCAACTCTTCCCACTTCTATTTAACATAGTCCTGGAAGTCCTAGTGAGAGCAATCAGACAGGAGAAAGAAACGAAGAGCATCCAAATCGGTAAAGAGGAAGTCAAAGTGTCGCTGTTTGCTGACAACATGATGACATACCTAGAAGAACCTAAAGACTTCCAAAAAGCTCCTGGAACTGATAAGTGAATTCAGCAAACCTTCAGGATACAAATTAATGTACACAAATCAGTAGCTCTTCTATACGCCAACAGCGACCAAGCTGAGAATCAAATCAAGAACTCAACTCCTTTTACAATAGCTGGAATAAAAAATAAGATACTTATGAATATACCTAACTAAAGAGGTGAAAGAACTCTACAACAAAAACTGCAAAACACCGCTGAAAGAAATCATAGATGACAAACAAATGGATACACATCCCATGCTTACGGATGGGTAGAATCAATATTGCAAAAATGATCATGCTGCCAAAAGCAACCTACAAACTCAATGCAGTGCACATCAAAATACCATAATTCTTCACAGGAGTAGAACAAAACAATCCTAAAGTTCATATGGTACAAAAAAAAAAAAAAAAAACCTGATTAACCAAAACAAACCAAAAAACAAATATGAGAGCATCGCATTACCTGACTTAAAAGTGTAAGACCACAGTTACCAAAACAGCATGGTCCTGGTATAAAAATTGGCACATATACCAGTGGAACAGAATACAGAACCCAGAAATAAACCTAAATACTTACAGTCAATTGGGCCTTGACAAAGCAAACAAAAACATAGAGTAAGGAAAGGACATCCTGTACAACAAAAGGTGCTGGGATAATTGGCAAGCCCAATGTAACATGGGGGAAAGAAACTGGATTCTCATCTCTCACCTTATACAAAAATCAGTCAAGATGGATCAAGGACTTAAATCTAAGTCCTGAAACTATAACAATTCTAGAAGATAACATTGAAAGAACACTTCTAGACATTGGCTTAGGCAAAGACTTCATGACCAAGAATCCAAAAGCAAATGCAACAAAAACAAAGATAAATAGATGGGACTTAATTAAACTACAGCACTTCTGCACAGCAAAAGAACAGTCAGCAAATAGACAAGCCACAGAGTGGGAGAAAACCTTAACAATCTACACATCTGACAAAGGACTAATATGCAGAATCTACAAGGAACTCAAACAAATTAGCAAGAACACAATCTCATCAAAAAGTGAGCTAATGCTATGAATAGACAGTTCTCGAAAAGATATACAAGTGGCCAACAAACATGAACAAAAGCTCAACATCACTAATGGTCAGGGAAATGCAAATCCAAACCACAATGCGATACTGCCTTACTGCTGCAAGAATGGCCATAATAAAAAAATTAAAAATAGATTTTGGCATGGATATGGTGAAAAGGGAGCACTTCCACACTGCTGATGGGAATGTAAACTAGTACAACTATGGAAAACAGTGTGGAGATTCCTTAAAGAACTAAACTAAAAGTAGAACTACCATTTGATCCAGCAATCCCACTACTGGGTCTCTGCCCAGAGGAAAAGATGTCACTATATGAAAAAGATACTTGCACATGTATGTATATAGCAGCACAATTCACAATTGTGAAAATACGCAACAGCCCAGTCCATCAATCAATGAGGGGATAAAGAAACTGTGAGATACATATATACACATACACACACATATGCATATATATACACATGTGTATATGTAGTGTGTATATTATACACATACGTGTGTATATAACATGCACGTGTGTGTATATACACACGTACACATATGCACGTGTGTATAACATACACATGTGTGTATAACATACATATGTGTGTATAATACATGTATATACACAGATACACATATCTATTATATATACGTGTGTATATATTATACACACATGTACGTGTGTGTATTATATACACACATATACAAACATACGTGTATGTATATCCACCATATATATGTAAGATGGAATACTACTCAGCCAAAAAAGGAACAAATTAATGGTATTCACAGCAACCTATATGGAGCTGGAGACTATTCTTCTAAGCGAAATAATTCAGGAATGGAAAACCAAACATTTTATGTTCTCACTCATAAGTGGGAGCTAAGCTATGAGGATGCAAAAGCTTAGGAATGATGCAATGGACTTTGGGGACTTCAGGGAAAGGGTGGGAGGGGGGTGAGGAATAAAACACTACAAATTAGGTTCAGTGCATACTGCTCGAGTGATGGGTGCTCCAAAATCTTACAAATCACTAAAGAACTTATAATTAAATACCACCTCATTCCCCAAACCTATTGAAATAAAAAATTATAAATAAATAAATGGAGAGACACATTGTGTTCATGGACAGGAAAAGTTAGCATAGTAAATATGTTAATTCTCCCCCAATTGATCTACAGGTTTAGTGCAGTTACTATCAAAATACCAGCAAGCTTCTTTGGAGACATGAACAAGCTTATTCTACAATTTATATGAAAGACACAGGCCCTATGATGGTTAAGCAGTCTTGACAAGGGTAATAAAATGACAGAAATCACTCCAGCTGAAATTAAGTCTTACTATATAGCCACAGTCATCAAGGGAGAGTGGTACTAGCAAAAGTAAAGACATATTGATCAATAGAATGGAACAGAAACTCAGAAATAGACTCAGGAATTTGCACACATGATTTTTATGTGAACTCTTTATAACAGCCTTATTGATAAATAACTTACCTTAAAATTTAGCCTTTTAGGTATATAATTAGGTGTTTTCATTATATTCAGAGTATGCAGTCATCACCACTAATATTTAGAACAACTGCTTTTTGACAAAGGCACATAAATAATTCAGTGGACAAACTGAATTATTCAGTGGACAAACTGAATTGTCACCTTTTCAAGAAATCAGCCTTGGTCTAAACTTCACATCTTATACAAAAATAACTCGTTGGATCATGGATTTACATGTAAAATGGGAAACTATAACACTTTAAGAAATATTGAGAGAAAGTGTTCAGAATGTACTACTAGAAAAATGTTTCTTAGAATTAACAGCAAAAGCAGGGACAATGAAATTGATAAATTAAAGCTCATCAAATTTTAAAACTTTTGGTTCGTGAAAGAATTTGATAAAAGGATTAAAAGACAGGTGCAGACAAGAAAAAATTGCAATACCCATATTTGACAAAGTACTAAACTTTAGGAGATATAAAAAACTCAAAACTCAGTATTTTACTAGAAAACCAAGTTCTATTAGAAAATGGTGAAAAGATACGGGCAAATATTTTATTGAAAAGATTATACCACTGGCATATGAGTACATGAAAAGTTGTACAACATGATTGGTCATTAGGGAAATTCAAAATGCAATAACCTTGAGATGTCAATAGACTCCCA
This sequence comes from Mandrillus leucophaeus, assembly GCF_000951045.1. NCBI lineage: Eukaryota > Metazoa > Chordata > Mammalia > Primates > Cercopithecidae > Mandrillus > Mandrillus leucophaeus. Next base: position 437,621 of record NW_012099510.1, on the reverse strand, counting down.
TCATGTTGGTTAAAATGAAAAATAGAGAAAACACCAAATGCTGGCAAGAATATATATAGAAACTGCATCACTCATATGTTGTTGGTGGCAATGTAAAATGATACAGTCTCCCAGGAAAACAGTTTGGCAGTTTCTTGTAAAACTAATTATGTAATCAACACATGATATAACAATTACGCTAAGGCATTTTCAGAGAATTGAAAACTTAAGTTTTATGTTTAGATAAAAATCTGAACATAAATGTTCATAGCAGCTTTATTTATAATAACCCAAAACTTGAAACAACACAGATGTTCTTCAAAGAGTGAATGTTGAAACAAACTGTGATACAAGCATATCATCAAATAATATTCAGAAATGAATAAACTATTAATAAATTCAGCAACTTCAATAAATCTACAGGGATTTATGCTGAGTGAAAAAATCCAGTACCAAAATGTATATTTGTATGAGTCCATTTATATAACATCGTCAAAACTACAAAATTGTATAAATGGAGAACAGAGTAGTGGTTTCCAGGAATTCAGGAGAGTGTGGGTAAGGAAGGAAAGTTGGCGTGGCTATAATAGGGCTACATGAAGGATTCTTTTGGTTATGGGACCATTCTGTTGAGACTGCATCAACATTGATATGCTAATTATGACATTAATACTACATTATGCAAGATGTTATCACTGGATAACTTGCTGTAAGGAACCTGTGATCTTTCTCTGTTATTTCTTACAAGAATGTGTGAATCTACATTTACGTCAAAACCAAATGTAGTGATACTACTAATAAAAACACAGAATGGAAAAAAATGCAAGTCCTCGTCTTTTCATTCTTTGAGTGCACAGTGAAATGAAGCTAAATAAACATATGTAAATGATCCTGAATAAAAATAAATCTAAGGTGAAATATGTACTAGAGTAACAGAGACAATTCTGTGAAGCTATCAAGACACTGTAGTATCATGAAAACTGCACTGGAGCTTGAATGCAAGTTAGGAGTCATCATTTACAGACCAAGCAAGGTTGAGTCCCCTAGCCTCTTTGGAATTTGTTGTCTTCATGCGAAAGAATTGTACATCTTTATACTTCAGCTCATTAATTATCTGGGTAACACAAGCCAATATATATCTGAGTCCTAAACACCTGAATTTTCTATGGCAATGGTCAGGTAAGACAGAGTCAGGCATTCTCATGTACCCAGTCAGGAAGCTCCACCATCTTATACCTGCCACATCCGAAAAAATAGTTTGTATCACATGGGAAGAGAAGAAACCAAGCCTGGAGTATTGCATAA
>NW_012099510.1:387378-436287 GCF_000951045.1 Mandrillus leucophaeus | reverse complement strand
GATTTTTATGTGAACTCTTTATAACAGCCTTATTGATAAATAACTTACCTTAAAATTTAGCCTTTTAGGTATATAATTAGGTGTTTTCATTATATTCAGAGTATGCAGTCATCACCACTAATATTTAGAACAACTGCTTTTTGACAAAGGCACATAAATAATTCAGTGGACAAACTGAATTATTCAGTGGACAAACTGAATTGTCACCTTTTCAAGAAATCAGCCTTGGTCTAAACTTCACATCTTATACAAAAATAACTCGTTGGATCATGGATTTACATGTAAAATGGGAAACTATAACACTTTAAGAAATATTGAGAGAAAGTGTTCAGAATGTACTACTAGAAAAATGTTTCTTAGAATTAACAGCAAAAGCAGGGACAATGAAATTGATAAATTAAAGCTCATCAAATTTTAAAACTTTTGGTTCGTGAAAGAATTTGATAAAAGGATTAAAAGACAGGTGCAGACAAGAAAAAATTGCAATACCCATATTTGACAAAGTACTAAACTTTAGGAGATATAAAAAACTCAAAACTCAGTATTTTACTAGAAAACCAAGTTCTATTAGAAAATGGTGAAAAGATACGGGCAAATATTTTATTGAAAAGATTATACCACTGGCATATGAGTACATGAAAAGTTGTACAACATGATTGGTCATTAGGGAAATTCAAAATGCAATAACCTTGAGATGTCAATAGACTCCCATCATGTTGGTTAAAATGAAAAATAGAGAAAACACCAAATGCTGGCAAGAATATATATAGAAACTGCATCACTCATATGTTGTTGGTGGCAATGTAAAATGATACAGTCTCCCAGGAAAACAGTTTGGCAGTTTCTTGTAAAACTAATTATGTAATCAACACATGATATAACAATTACGCTAAGGCATTTTCAGAGAATTGAAAACTTAAGTTTTATGTTTAGATAAAAATCTGAACATAAATGTTCATAGCAGCTTTATTTATAATAACCCAAAACTTGAAACAACACAGATGTTCTTCAAAGAGTGAATGTTGAAACAAACTGTGATACAAGCATATCATCAAATAATATTCAGAAATGAATAAACTATTAATAAATTCAGCAACTTCAATAAATCTACAGGGATTTATGCTGAGTGAAAAAATCCAGTACCAAAATGTATATTTGTATGAGTCCATTTATATAACATCGTCAAAACTACAAAATTGTATAAATGGAGAACAGAGTAGTGGTTTCCAGGAATTCAGGAGAGTGTGGGTAAGGAAGGAAAGTTGGCGTGGCTATAATAGGGCTACATGAAGGATTCTTTTGGTTATGGGACCATTCTGTTGAGACTGCATCAACATTGATATGCTAATTATGACATTAATACTACATTATGCAAGATGTTATCACTGGATAACTTGCTGTAAGGAACCTGTGATCTTTCTCTGTTATTTCTTACAAGAATGTGTGAATCTACATTTACGTCAAAACCAAATGTAGTGATACTACTAATAAAAACACAGAATGGAAAAAAATGCAAGTCCTCGTCTTTTCATTCTTTGAGTGCACAGTGAAATGAAGCTAAATAAACATATGTAAATGATCCTGAATAAAAATAAATCTAAGGTGAAATATGTACTAGAGTAACAGAGACAATTCTGTGAAGCTATCAAGACACTGTAGTATCATGAAAACTGCACTGGAGCTTGAATGCAAGTTAGGAGTCATCATTTACAGACCAAGCAAGGTTGAGTCCCCTAGCCTCTTTGGAATTTGTTGTCTTCATGCGAAAGAATTGTACATCTTTATACTTCAGCTCATTAATTATCTGGGTAACACAAGCCAATATATATCTGAGTCCTAAACACCTGAATTTTCTATGGCAATGGTCAGGTAAGACAGAGTCAGGCATTCTCATGTACCCAGTCAGGAAGCTCCACCATCTTATACCTGCCACATCCGAAAAAATAGTTTGTATCACATGGGAAGAGAAGAAACCAAGCCTGGAGTATTGCATAATAGTTCCTAAAGACTTTTCCTCACAACTGGCACGCCTCACTCCAATCTCATTTCATTGGATAAAAAGCAAATCACAATGCCATGACTAACCCAAGGGCACAAACAACCTCAATCCCCTACCTGTCCTACCCTCAATGGATAGTGAAGTCTCACTGGAAATGATGGTGATGAGAAAGACAATTGAGACTCAGTCCTCAAAAGAAAACAATATAGAAATAGAGTGACTCAATTCTAATCTATTTAGTATCTTATTTATCTTTAGTCTACAATAAATAATTGCATATAGCTATCTGCTGATTTATAGCCATATGATTATATTGAGAGTAATTGTCTTTCTTCACTAAGCACAATTCATCACTTACTGACTAATAAATTTCTTTAGTTTCTCATTGTATACAAAACTTCCTGTATTAGTTGAAGATTCTCCAGAGACGCTGAACCAACAGGATATATGGTTTGTCTTTAAGCAACATGAGGGTTAGGAGTGCTGCTCAGTAATATTTATATACATGTTTTGACTCCCCCAAAACTTATCTATAATAGCCTACTGTTAAGAGGAAGTATTATTGATAACATAATGAATTAACACATATTTTGTATGTTATTATATACTGTATTTTTACAATAAAATAAACTAGGAATATTTATTTATTTATTCATTTATTTATTTTATTTTATTTTTTTGGAGATGGAGTATTGCTCTGTTGCCCAGGCTGGAGTGCAGTGGCGCCATCTCGGCTTACTGCAAGCTCTACCTCCCGAGTTCACGCCATTCTCCTGCCTCAGCCTCCCAGTAGCTGGGACTACAGGCGCCCGCCACCACGCCTGGTTATTTTTTTTTTTGAGACTGAGTCTCGCTCTGTTGCCCAGGCTGAAGTGCGGTGGCACGATCTCCACTCACTGCAAGCTCCGCCTCCCGGGTTCACGCCATTCTCCTGCGCAGCCTCCTATGTAGCGAGGACTACAGGGACCTGCCACTGCGCCCCGCTAATTTTCGTATTTTTAGTGGAGACGGAGTTTCACTGTATTAGCCAGGATAGTCTCTGTTTCCTGACCTCGTGATCCACCCGCCTGGGCCTCCCAAAGTACTGGGATTACAGGCCTAAGCCACTGCGCCCGGCCTGGTAATATTTTTTTTAATATAACTATAAGAGAGAGAAAATATGCTTAATATTTATTAAGTGGAAGTGGCTCGTCATAAATGTCTTGTTTTCACTTTGAGTAGGCTGAGGAGGAGGAGGAAGAGGAGGAGTTGCTCTTGCTGTCTTAGGAGTGGACCAGGCAAAGAAAAGTCTGTATAAGTGGACCCTTGAAGTTCAAGGATCAACTATACACACATACACACACACACACAATCTCTATATATGCTACGTGTGTGTGTGTGTATATATATATGTGTGTGTGTGCGCATATATATTCTATTGGGGAAGTTGGGTCGTGTGATTTTGAGGACTTAGAGGTCCCACTACAGATCATCTGCAATCTAAAGATGCTAGGATGGTGGTCGTGTGGCTCAGTTCAAGTCCTGAGACCTCAGAACTAGGGAAGCAGATGCTGTCTGTATTAATCTGTTTTCATGCTGCTGATAAGGACTTACCCTAGACTGAGCAATTTACAAAAGAAAGTTGTTTAATTGGACTCACAGTTCCACGTGGCTGGGGAAACCTCACAATCATTGAAGGCAAGGAGGAACAAGTCCCATCTTACGTAGATGGCAGCAGGCAAAGAGAGCTTGTGCAGGAAAAGTATGCCTTATAAAGCCATCAGATCTTGTGATACTTATTCATTATCACAAGAACAGCACGGGAAAGACCTGCCCCCATGATTCAATTATTTCCCACCAGGTCCCTCCCACAACACATGAGTACTGGAGTACCTTTCAAGATGAGATTTGGGTGGGGACACAGCCAAACCATATCATTCGCCCCAGGCCCCTCCAAATCTGATGTCCTCACATTTCAAAACCAATTATACCTTCACAACAGTCTCCCCAAAGTCTTAACTCATTTCAGTATTAACCCAAAAGTCCATAGTCCAAAGTCTCATCTGAGACAAGGCAAGTCCCTTCCTCGTATAAGCGTGTTAAATCAACATCAAGTTAGTTGCTTCCTAGATACGATGCGGGATACAGGTATTGGGTAAATACAGCCATTTTAAATGAGAGAAATTAGCCAAAACAAAGGGGCTACGGGCCCCATGCAAACCCAAAATCCAGCAGAGCAGTCAAATCTTAAAAGGTCCAAAATGATTTCCTTTGACTCCATGTCTCCTCTTCAGGTCACACTGATGCAAGAGGTGGGCTCCCACAGTCTTGGGTAGTTCTGCCCCTGTAGCTTTGCAGGGTATAGCCTGGCCTCTGGTTGCTTTCATGGGCTGGCGTTGAGGGTCTGTGGCTTTTCCAGGTGCATGTTGCAGGCTGTCAGTGGATCTACTGTTCCAGGGTCTGGAGGACAGCGGCTGTCTTCTCACAGTTCCACTAGGTGGTGCCCCAGCAGGGATTCTGTGTGGGGGCTCCAACCCCACATTTCCCTTCAACACTGCCCTTGCAGAGGTTCTCCATGAGAGTCCTGCAACAGACATCTACCTGGGCATCCAGGTATTTCTGTACATCCTCTGAAATCTAGGTAGAGGTTCCCAAACCCCAGTTCTTGACTTCTGTGCACTCACAGGCTCAACACCTTGTGGCAGCTGCCAAGGCTTGGGGCCTGCACCCTCTGAAGTCACTTCCCAAGCTCTGTGTTGGCCCCTTTCAGCCACACCTGTAGTAGCTGGAACTCAGGGTGCCAAATCCCTAGGCTGCACACAGCATGAGGACCCTGGGCCCAGCCCAAAAAATTACCTTTTCCTCCTTTGCCTCCAGGCCTGTGACGGGAGGGGCTGCCCGGAAGACTCTGACATGCCTTGGAGACATTTTCCCCTTTGTCTTGGGGATTAACATTTGGCTCCTCATTACTTATGCAATTTCTGCAGCTGGCTTGAATTTCTTCTCAGAAAATGAGGTTTTCTTTTCTATCGCATTGTCAGACTGCAAATTTTCCAAATCTTTATGCCTTTCTTCCCTTATAAAACTGAATGCCTTTAACAACACCCAAGTCACATTTTAATGCTTTGCTGCTCAGAAATTTCTTCCACCAGATACCCTAAATCATCTCTCTCAAGTTCAAAGTTTCAAAAATTTCTAGGGCAGGGGCAAAGTGCCGCAGGTCTCTTTGCTAAAACATAGCAAGAGTCACCTTTACTTCAGTTCCCAACAAGTTCCTCATCTCCATTTGAGACCACCTCAGCCCGGACTTTATTGTCTGTATCACTTTCAGCATATTGGGCAAAGCTATTCAAAAAGTCTCTAGGAAGTTCCAAACTTTCCCACATTTTCCTGTCTTCTTCTGAGCCCTCCAAACTGTTCCAATCTCTGTCTGTTACCCAAAGTTGCTTCCACATTTTTAGGTATCTTTACAGCAGTGCCCCACTCTACTGGTACCGATTTACTGTATTAATCCACTTTTAAACTGCTGATAAAGACATACCCAAGACTGAGCAATTTACAAAAGAAAGAGGTTTAATTGGACTTACAGTCCCAGATGACTGGGGAAGCCTCACAATCGTGGCAGAAGGCAAGAAGGAGCAAGTCACATCTTACATGGATGGCAGGCAAAAAGAGCTTGTGCAGGAAAAGTATGCCTTATGAAGCCTTAAGGTTTTGTGAGACTTATTTGCTGTCACAAGAACAGCGTGGGAAAGACCTGCCCCCGATTCAATTATCTTCCCCCAGTTCCCTCCCACAAAATGTGGGAATTATGGGAGTACGCTTCAAGATGAGATTTAGGTGGAGACACAGAGCCAAACCATATTACTGTCACTCTCAGTTTGAGATCGAAGGCCTGAGAAACCCATAGTGGGGCATCTTTTTGTTAAGTCCTGGAGTCCAAAGGCTGGACTTGTAATGTTCAAGAGGAGGAGAAGAGCATGTTCCAGCTCCAAAATCGACAGAAAGAAAAAATATTTTCCTCTGTTTTTTTGTTCTATCCAGTTCCTCAGCCAACTGGATGGTGCCCATCTACATTGAGGGCAGATTTTCCTTACTAATTCTACTGACTAAAATGTCAGTCTCCTCTGGAAAGACCCTCACAAAATAATGCCTTGTGAGTTTTGTAGATATTTTTTATTCTGCTCAAGTTGACAAGCAAAATTAACCGTTACAGCCCCCACTGCTCATCAAGCCTTCGTCATCCACCAATATTTTTGGACTAAATCTCCATATCTGCTATGCAAACTACTCATCTGACAGTGGCAGGATTTGACACTCTCAGAACTATTAATATTTTTGGCTGGGTAAATATTTGTCTTGGGTGCATTTCTGTGCATTGGAACACATTTAATGGCATTCCTGGGATCCACCCTATAGGTGCCAGTTACTAATTCCCACCAGTTGTGACAACCAAAAATATCTCCAACATTACCAAAAGTCCTTTGGGAGACTAACTTTCTGCACATTCTCACATCTACTGAGAACCACTGCGTTACAGGTTGTGAACATCCCAGACCCTTTCCTCCTTCTCCATTGCTATTTGAAAGCCTTCTTTTCGAAAGGGCTATCTGGAATTTCATCTTCTCTGAGTAGATACTAAGATCTGTCTCGTTTCTTTTCTTTTCTCGTAAGAAAATTTCAATTTGTAATATATTTGATAGTTTATAAGATGCTTTCACTTGTTCTATTTATTATGATACAAAAATTCTAGGGGATCTGAAAGATAGAAATATAAAACTTTGACAAATAAGCCAGATCTCAGAGAGATTAAGGGACTACACCAATATCACTCAAACTGTAAGTGACAAACTGCTTGGTAACCTGCCACCAAAACATGCACAGTATGGATGCCCTGCTAACTCAATGGAATGTCTTTGTTCTTCTAGTCTATCCCTTACCTTAGCCTTATTTTCATGGAGAAATTTCTATGAATATTTATCCTGCTTCCATTACATTCATTCCTAAATTTCCTTAGCATCTTTTGCTTTTTATACAAAATTTTTATCTAATATTAAAAAGTTTATATTTATTGACTTTTTATTTTGGGCCAGTCAGACATTGTAAGACAATTCAGTTGTCATAGTAGAAAACTTACGACTTAACAAATCACTCCTAATAGCCTTATTTTAACAAACGAGGAAACAGCTTTTGAGGCTAAGTGAGTTGCCTCAAACCATGGGGTAAGTAGTTGATAGCATCTGAAATATGTTCGGGGTTGACTCAAGTGTGGTCCAGGCTGATTGACCATTATCACTGAACAACACATTTTTTACAACTATATTGCATTAATTCAATTTCTATAGCATTAATTTGGGCATGATTGCATAAGGCCAGAGCATGGCCAAGTGACTCCCACACAGGTGAGTGCAGCCCTTCATAATGCGGCCGACTTTCCAGGTCGTGGGTAGTTGCCATGTTCCCATAGGCACACTCAGGCTTGTCAGTCTGTGGCTCTTCTACGGCACTTTTCTTTTAAATTTTTCTGTGGGGATGTAATGAAACTCAATCTCTAGAAAAATCAGGCAAAATAAACAAAAAATGCATTATCAGAAATATACATTAGAATATAATTTGAAACCATTAGTATTGCCCGGGTATATGCTGCTATACTTCCACTTATTATGGAAGGAGAGCTGTCCTGCTGGAGGTGAGGTGTTTGTAATTTAGGAATCTGTCCTAGGTCCCCTGAAACCCTCTGAGCAAGGGGTCACTTGCTGTGCCCTGGATTATGCGAAGAGGTTTATTCTCCATCTAAGCTCCTGGCAATCTGCATTACATAAAGATTCCATATTCTACAAACAAGTTGGAATTACTAATTCAGCAAAATTAAGATGTTCCTCTGACCTCAAAATAATATGAAGTCATTCTGTCCGACATGGCACAATAGCCAAAAAAGAATATTTGGAATTAGAACTTTCCTGAAAGAGTAATTTCATTAACAGTTGTGGTAATTATAGATGTTTATTTTACAAGGTAGAATTGACCCAATGTATTGGAAACAGTTAAAAATACAATTCAGAAGCTAAAAATTTCTCAGAAGACTTGAGTTTTATTCCACAGTTGCCAGATCCAGATGATTTGATATTTCCATGTTATTTACCTGCTCTGTGACTCAGTTTCCTTTTTCTGTTAACTAGAAATTCTTGTCCATTTTGCATATGCCACAGAAATACAGTTAGAATCAGTGAGGCAGAGGAGAATCTGTACTTTGATTTCTAAAATGCCCTTTCTGCTCTGATGGAACTAGCTGAACAATCTCAATCTTTCTTTACAGTGTAGATTAACCCACAACCCAGGGCTGTGTGTCTGGGCCAGAATCTCCGGGCTGGTGTTAGTGGTCCTTCTTCGCTTCACTCTATCAGAGGATCTCTGAATTTGTTCACAGAGGAAAGTTCTGCAGGACGGGGAGATGAAGAGCCTCCTTTTCTCAGGCTCTGCTCCCCCAGTCTCTTTCCCTCTCCTGTATTCCTCAAGGACTGCCTCAGACCTTGCATCCGGGGCCCTAGAGCAAGGCACTTTCCAGTCCGGTGCGGTGGCTGCTTGCAGCACACAGGTGGCGGTAGAGGACCAAGCTGAAGCCGGTGGCCTTTGCTGTTCCACTTTCATGAGTCTGGCTCTAAGAGCTCCAGGGCAGCCACTGTGGTGAGGGGTGTCTGGAGACGCTGATCTGGACGCTGAGCCATGCTAACTGAAGATGAGAGGCACATGCTCATGCCAGGCCAACCTGGAGCAGGTCTTGCACAAATAGATCCTCTAGGGCACAGTTGGAGGCCACGAGACAGGCTGAGTCAACTCTGCTGCTGTTGCTTCAGTGAATGTTTCTTTTCTTTTCTCCATATTATTATTTGCCTCCACCTCTATGTACAAATAATTTGTAACTTTACTGCATTTCCATATCCCTCTAAGACATCGTAGCCTTTTTCAGGGATCTGCCTGTTAAAGAATAAGGAAAGGAAGAAAGGAGGGAGGGAGGGAAATGACTATGCATTTATTCATTCCCTTATTTAAAAACACGTGCTAAATAAATAATACAGGTTAGCAGGTCAATTTTTAGAAAACATTAAGAGTAAATCCAAATAAACCTTGGCAACCTATTGTCTACAAAAGTCAAATGTCTTGTCAAGGAATGGGATGAACATCAAATTCAGAACAGTGGGTACCTCTGTCTCCATCCTGTCTCACAGATGATGTACCATCCTCCCCGTGACACTAAGCATCTCTCCAAGTGTCTCATCCCAATGTTCTGCTATGTGCCTGTAAGCAGTAGCCTCTGCTATTTTACTGTGCTTCTCTGCCCACAGTACCTGGAAAATAGTTCACCCTAAATGTCAGCAATAATGTCATCTCCTCTGTGGAAAACAACAACAACAACAACAACATTTTTTCTAGTACAAGTTATTTTCTTCTTCATAACATTCATAAATCTCTTCTCATACGAATAATTATATGGCCATGGTGCATTGAATTCTTGGTGTTAATTCATTCTTCTCTTGTAGTAATGTTGTACATGTATAGCCTTCCCACAATGGGTGCTGTGTGTTTCCCAGTCCTTAGCCCGCGTGACTTGCTTTTTCCAATAGGAAGTTAGCAAGATTTGACATAATTGGAGTCTTGAAATGTGCTGTGTCGTGGGGCCTGTCCTCTTGTGCTCTGTCCTAACCATGAGCTGACATACCCTGTCAGCTGTGTAGCTGCTGTGCCTTCATCGCAGTTCTCAGAACTAGACACGTCAAGGCTACTCTAGCCTGACCTGCAGTCCAGAGACAAGCACGGCTGAATCCAGCCCGAATTAGCTAAACCCCAGCTAATTCACACACTGAGGAGAGAACAAAGTAAATGTATGTGTAGTAATTTTTTGATAGTTTGAGACTGTGTTTATTGAATTGGCATTACTGTGGCAACACCTAACTGATGAAATGTCCTCTATTGATTGGGAGTTCAAAGTCAATACCTTCTTTACCCATATATTAATAAAGGTTTACTGATTGAACTAAAAAATAATTATGCTCCTATTGTGACAGATTTAAAAGATCAGGAATAAGTGTTAAGCCTTCAAGAATCTTGGTGTTCAAGTAGGACAGGCAGGGCGTATATGTAAATAGCTAAGCTATGAAGAAGAATGTGATGTCATGTGTCGTGAGACTGCTCCCAGGGAAGTTTTGTAACTGGGAACAAGACAGTACTTCCTTTTGAGGAAAGAAAAAGGAAGTTTTCATGATTGTATGAGAACAGTCACACAAGTGCAAAGTGGAGATTTGAAGGTACACAGAATTTTAGTAGTCAGAAATAAAGTGGAATTTGTAAAGAAATGGGAACAGGCATTCTGGAGAAATAGACAAGGTCCTATAGACAGGTACCTGAAGAAGGTCAAGGATAGGAACCATGAGAATTTCACTTGTGCTAGTGTGTAGAAAAAATAAAAGTTACTGTCATGAAATAGGGAGGGAAAAATTTATTGACAATCATAGAATCTTTAATTTTATACCAAGAAACTTTTATTTTCTTCATTAGGAAATGGGGGGCTTTGGGATTTTCTGGGTGACCTTGGACCAACCGAGTTCTCCAGCCTTTCTCACTTGTAATTCTCAAGGGTAACTGCAGAATGTGCTGATATTGCAATATTCTGAGATAGAGACTGACTGAATGGAACAACCCAGGCCCCGCTCTTGTCCCTGTAGAAACAGAACATACGTCAGCATTTTAGCTCAGTGGTCCTCTTTTCCTCAGGGTATAAAACGCAGGGCGAGCTGCCTTTCAGCGTCCCTTCGCTGTGGTGCAGGTAGGGGCAGAGGCAGACAAGACTCCATCCACCCTGGGCAGTTTCCAGAGCTATGGAGAATCGGTTTGCCACGAAGCCTAGGCTTCTGCTGTCGTTTGCTGCCTACCTGGGAGTGATAAAGTTGCTTCGTTTAACTTGTTTGGTGAGTGTTCAGTCTCAATGGTTTCATGCAAGTACTAGAGACTGCAGCCCAAGAGGCAGCAGGCTGAAGTGATCTTGCTTTGTAGGACCCATCGCAGGCCTTGCAGGACTTATACTGCAGGTTTCTGAAAGGCGAGTTAACTCATTCATTATGTATTAAGATAAAAGAGTGTTATGCATCATACATTAGGCTAAAATGCTGTGTAGCAAGTAGAACAAAAATACAAATTCAAAAAGATAAAAATATACACAATTTTTAAGAATTAAAGAAGAGCCTATTCACATATATTTTAAGTGAATAGTTACGGATAGCAAATTATTACAGTGTTTAGAGTCTATTGGATGCATTTTAAGAAACAATATAACAGTTTTGTTTTAAAAAATGTCAACTTTTACAGGGTTGGATGTTACATCTATGCAACTAATTAAACTGAAGTAGAAACATTTTAGATGCAAACTTTAAATGTGTAAGAAAGTACAACATTTATCAAAATTTTAAGAGGGAGTAGAACAAAAAGGTTTCAATATCACCCTTGTCTTGATTCACAAAGGGATAAAATTACATGAAAATATTTTCCTTGTCTTATAAATTTTGGAAATGCTATCTGAACAATTCACCACATTTTCCAATGTACATTAGCCTTTTTAAGGTTGTGGAAGTCACTATATTTAGTTGATCACTAAGTTTCTCCTCACTTTCTTTTCAGATTATGTTTATTTATATGCAGTACAGGGGATTTTCTGGAAACACAACCCAGGAAAACAGTAGCGTATGGGCCAAAAATTACTTAATTTGGCTACTTTTTATATATGAATGAAAACTGCCTTGATAATTTGAGGAGAAAATAAATCTCTCTGACTCCTATCATTCTTAACAATTAATTACAATCCTAGAAATATTGGTTAATAGAATTCTGGAATTTCGAAAGCCTAGTCAAAATGGGTTCCATTAAATGGAAACAGAAGCCACATGATTTCGAGTCCAACATTAAGGTTAATTTGATGACTAAGCAGGATGCAGAGGATAATGATTGAGGCAAAGAGGCAGGACGAAGGTCCTGCAAATAAATCGGTTGAGAGATAATGGTTTGAGGTAAAAAGTGGTTTTGGAGGAGCAACTAAAAATTAAGAATGTTATTTGGGTCACTAATATTCGTAAATGTATTATATAATTTTTTTCCAGCTGGCTTATAATACTCTTAAGAGCTGAGATAATTTTGTTTCCTTATAGTCCAAGACTTCAGTTGTTGGTTAACTATTTTCTAGTTAATAGTGCTGGCATTTAATTTCAGAACTATTTCTATAATGAAGGATATATAAATTATATGTGCATGATTAAATATGAAATATTGTCTCAAACTATCCCTTAAAGTTTTATTTTTAAAAAATAAAACCACAGAAATATATAGATGTGAAAAATTATCAGTAAGAGAACAAGACACACATATTAAGAGGAAATAAAGAAAATTCAGGGAACATAAGAACATTTAATAATGTCTAATTAGTGCTTTTGGAAATATTCAAGATTATACTGTATACAGTAAGTTAAAATTTAAAAAAAATAAGTAATCAACAGAGAATGAGAAAGAGTTTTGGAAATGTTGATAATGACGTGCTGATTGAACCTGGTGAGCAGTAGCAGGTAGTCTAGACATATTGGTAAGATATTTATTTGTCTGTAGACGGTGGATAGTAAATCCCATAAAAACCTAGGGGCCTTCCATCACAGTGAAATTTCTGAGGATACAGTGGTTTGGGCTATGTCAAGATATTTGTTCTATGTTGAAGGATAAGTTGTTACTTCTGGCCTCTCCTACAACCAAAAGAATATACAACATCTGGGGAACCGTTGTGGATTTTGGAGGAAACATATTCCTCATTGGGGTGTGCTGCCCTGTCCCATTTACAAATGCATCAAAAAAAGTTTTGAATGGGGCTTGATATAAGACAGAGCTAGATAGTCTCTACTGGGGCCATATGATCGAGAAGATTAAATAGTGCTGAAAGCATCAGGGGCAGTTAGAGATGCTGTTTGGAGCCTTTGTCAGGCCCCTACCAATAAATCAAAGTGCAGACCCTTCAGATTTTGGAGAAAAGCCCTCGATCCTTGGAGAGTTATCCTGTCTGAGTGGATAACTCCTTTTCTTCTGATAGAGCTTTTGGCTTGCTACTGAGCTTTAGTGACCACTGGACACCTAGCCACGAGCCACCAAGTTACCAGACAACCTGAGCTACCGTTCATAAACTGGGTTGTCTAAGCCACTAAGCTTTAAAGTTGGGTGTGCACAGCAGCCCTGCATGAGCACTCCAGCAGTCCCTGAGGTAACAATTCAGTTATGTGAGGAAGTGGCACAAACTCCTGTGACCTCAGCTTATGCTACATTGTCCTCTCTCTCCCATGCAGTTAGTATGGCCTCACAAGGAGTTCCCTACAGTTAACAGAGGAACAGAATACATGGACCTGGTTTACAGATGGCCCTGCATGATGTGCAAGCACACTGAAAAGTGGTGCCCTTTTCTGGGACATCCTGAAGGGCAGTAGTGAAGGGAAATCCTCCCAGTTGGTTGAACTTTGAGCAGTGCACCTGGCTTGCTTTTTTCCCCCTCTCAAAAGAGAAATAGCTGGAGTTACGACTCTGATGTTGGGGAGAAGAGGAAAAAAAAAAAAATCCAAGCAGTTCCAAGGTGGACCTTGAATTGGTCCACCTAAAAGAGGCACAGAATCTGACTTTTGGAAAAGTACAGAGACACTGAGAAGGAATGAGCAGAAATGACAAAAGCGACCCTGAGAGATCCAGACAGAGTAACAAGAATGTCTACTCCGAGTACAATTCTTATTGTGTATACTTTTTAATGGAACATAATCTATAGGACTTAATCTATCAAACAGTACAAACGGAGCTAACTGAGTTCACATAATCTCTCTATCACATACTAAATTCCCAAACATGTGTGGATCCATTTATCTACTTGCCTTTTGTTGTACCAAATGCCATATCATTCACTGGCATAGGATTAAAAAGTCTGATAGCATACTTGTCAGCAACATATTCTTCATCTTTAAAATTATCTTCTCAGTTCTTTAGCCTTTAATTTTTCATATGAATGCCAAAATCAACTTTTCAATTTCCATGGACAAATGTTGTTAGGATTTTAATGGGAATAGCATTGAACTTGTAGATAATTGACATCTTTATAACATTGAGCCGTCCTATTCCTACACATTGCGTATTGCTTTACTTACACAAGTCTTTTATTTTTCTCAAATTATGTCATCTTCTCTAAGAACATCTTGTTTATACCTGATCAGACGGGTCTCTAAGAACTTCATAGTTACAGTTTGGTTGCCATTTTAAATAGAATGTATTTTCTGTTATTACACTTTTGTTTTCTTTGCACTCTTGCATAGAGATGTTATTAATTTTTATATGTTGACTATATATGGCAATCCTGCCTAACACTATGAGTTCTAATAGTTTATACATTCTAACAAATTGTTAACGTAAATAACTATATTATCTGCACATAAAAGAATGTAATTTCTTCCCATTTTTATGTCTTATTTTTCTTTGTTGTCTTATTTTCTTGACTAACATTTTAAGTTCAACATCACCCTGCAGAGATAATAGGTGTCTTCTCTGTCTGACTTTAATGGGATCATTTCTAAAGTTTTCTTAAATTGGTATCTTGTTTGCTGTAAATTCTTAATAAATACACTTTTCAAAAGTTTGAAGTTAAATAGATTTAGGCTTTTTCCTTCTATTCCCACTTTGCTAACAATAAATGTTACTGTGAATGAATGTTGAGATTTAGATTGTTGAAAACTGAATTACTTTTATGTATATATCGAAGTAATTTTATAACTATTCCTCAAATGTATGTTAAGGTGGTTTTACTTTAATATATTTTAAAATATTAAACTACTATTTTTTATTCTTTGATTAATCTTACCTGGTATCTTTATGCCATTTATATGATTATTTATTAATTTGCTATTATGGTTTAAATAAAAAATATAATTGCTTTTTTTTGATAAAACTTATCTTGAAGGATAAAAATCATACAGAAAATTATACAAATTATTAGTTTATATACATCTCATTGAATTTTCACAAAGAGGATAAACCCATGCAGTCATCACCTGGGTCAAAAAACAGAATATAACCAGGACTCCAAGAGCTTTTTTTGGTTTTCATTCCATTTACTGTCCTGCTCAAGGGTAATCACTATGCTGATTGTTAACATCCTGAATTAGTTTTGCCTTCTTTTTTAATGTAATACAAATAGAATAATAGTGCATGTTTTGTTTTATGTCTATCTTCTGTTTGTCTCTATTTCTAAGATTTAGTTATTCTACTTTGAAGATATAATGTGTTCACTCTTATTTTTTATGAATATATATTGAATCATTTTATTGCGATTTACTCACTCTGTTTATTATCCTATGACAAACATTTAAATTGTGTCTGCTTTTTGGCCATTACTTATCTATGAATATTGCTTCTGTATTCCTCTTTTCCAATTAAGGTAATGTTTGTACGGTAAGGTGCACAGATCTCGTGTATAATTCAAATGAGTTTTACAAATATGCACCCCCTGTAATCAATACCCAATCCAGATATAGTACATATCAATCACTGCTGAAAGTTCCTTTGCTTACTTCTTCAATCAATTCCCCTCCTTATGGACAGCCACTACTCTCTTATCTATCCCTATAGATCAGTGTATCTTTATTTGGACTTCTATAAATAAAATCAGAGTAGCTACATTTTTCGCCTGTCTTCTTTCATTCATCATAATGCTTTGGGGGCTCATTCCTCTTGTTTAATACACAGTTGCTCATTGTTTTTCCATTGCTAAGTTACATTCCGTTGTATGAATAATCAATTTGCTTATCCATTCTATACTTCATGGACAAGTGTAGAATGGGTTGTTTGATTTTTTGGCTATTATGTGAAATAAGCCACTATCAAAATTCTCTGTGTGTGTGTGTGTGTGTGTGTGTGAGACAGAGAGATATTTTTTGGAAATATGCTTCCATTACTCTTTAATAAATTTGGGAGAGAAATGTCTGTGTTAAGGGTGACTGTATATAAAGTTTAACTTTATATGAAAGTTCAGTTTTCCCAAGTAGTTGTATCTTATTATACTGCCATAAGTAATTTCTGAAATTTCAAGATATTTTATACCTGTACCAACATTTGCTGATGTCAGTTTTTTGAATTTTATTCTTTATAATAGATGTGAAAGGGTAAAGCATTTTAATTTGAATTTGAATCCTCTTGAATACTAATGATGTTAAACATCTTTTTAAGTTCTTTCAATTCTTACATTTTTTATTATAAAATGTCTGTTTTAGTTTTTTGACCATTTTTATTTGGGGATTAGTTATTACATTGTTGACTTGTAAGAGTTTTTGTTTCATATGTTTTGAGTATAAGTTCTCAGATGTATGCATTAGAAATATTTTGCTGGATTTTAATAAATATTTTTTTCGATTTTTAAGATTTAATTTATTATTTCTTTTCTTATATGACTAGGGTATCTTCAGTTGGTTCTCAGAAATATTTGTCAATCCAAAGTCATAAATATATTTTACAATGTTGTATAGTAGAATGTTTACAACTTCAATTTTTACATGTAGACTTATAATCCTTCTCAGATTACATTTGAGAACAGGGTAAAGCAAATGTTAAGGTTCATTATTTTTCATACATTTATTTAGTTGTTCAATATCAGATATCGAAAACACTTTCTATCCCCAATTGATTTATCTTGGCACATTTGTTGAAAGTAAATTGGCCTCAGTGTAAATCTGTTGGGGAACTCCCTACTGTGTTCCGCTAAGCTTTATTTCTATCCTTACATTAAACCACCTTGTCTTCATTGCTATAACTTTGTAATAAGTCTTGCAATCAGGTGGTACGAGGCATCCTAAATGTATTCTTTTTTTTTTTTACATTGTTTTGCCTATTCTATGTTCTTTGTATTTTCTTATGAATTTTAGAATTGCCTTGTTAATTACCATCAAATCCAAAACAAGTACACCAACCAAACAAACAGAACATTGCAAAGTGTTGATGGAATTGCACTAAATTTAGGGAGAATTGCATCTTTAATATATCTCTTTGTTTGTTTAGGTCTTTTCAGTTACTCTAAATGTTTTATTGTTTTTCATGTGGAAACCTTACAAATTTTTGTTAAATAAATTTTAAGAACTTTATGCTTTTTTGATCTTCTGGTGTATTTATTTTGTTTTTTAATTTTTTGCTAATAGTGTGAAGGTATAATGTCAACTTTTAAAATTCTTTTAGAGTGCATGCAGAATGTCTCATTTTTTTCTGCTAATTTTAACAACTTTGTTGTGCAAAATTGACACACAATAAACTGCTTTACATAAAATGTATAATTTGATAACTTTTAATATATATTTATATCTGTGAAACAGTTTCCAAAATGTGTTATCTCTAAAAGTTTTCACATTTACCTTCCATTTTCTGACTCTATTCCCTGCCTGTGTCACTACCTCTCATCCTCAGATAACCACTAATCTGCTTGTTGTACTTCCTACAATTTCATATGAATGGAGTCATACAGTAGGCATGCTTGCTTAGTCTTGCTTCTCTCACTCATCTTAATTATTTTGAGGTTCATCCATGTTATTGCACATGTCAATAGATTCATCCTTTAGATTGCTAAGTGGTATTTTGTTGTGCAAGTATACCGCAATTCATTTAATCATTCAGCTGTTGATGAACATGTGGTGTATTTCCAGTTTTTGGCAATAGGAGATAAAGCCTCTATGTTCATTCATGTAGAAGTCTTTGCATGAGCATATGCTGTAATTTCTCTTGGGTAAATACTTAGAAGTGGAATAGCTGGATCTCATTCAAGATATTTGTTTAACTTTTTTTTTTTTTTTTAAAGAAACAGCTTAGTTGTTTTCTAAAGTAGTTATAGCATTCAACATTCATACCAATAGTTTATGAGAGTTCCAGTTCTTTCAAATCCTTATGGACATGAAATTTAGCTATTCTAATAAAAAATAGTGGTATCTCATTTGTGGGTTTAATTTTGCATCTCCTCAACACTAATAATGTTGAGTATTTTTATGTGCTTATTTACCATTTATTTCCTTGGCAAAATGTCTATTAAAATATTCACTTATTTGTTTTTCTTTTTTTCTTTTTTTTGGACTGAGTCTTACTCTATTGTCCAGGCTGGAGTGCAGTGGCATGATCTCAGCTCACTGCAATCTCCACTTCCCGGATTCAAGTGATTCTCCTACCTCAGCCTCTCAAGTAGTTGGGATTACATGCGCCTGCTACCACGCCTGGCTAATTTTTGTATTTTTAGTAGAGACTGGGTTTCACCACGTTGGCCAGGCTGGTCTTGAACTCCTGGCCTCAGGTGGTCTGCCCAGCTCAGTCTCCCAAAGTACTGGGATTACAGGTGTGAGCCACCCTGCCTGGACTTCTTTTGCTCATTTTTAATTGTGTTATTCTTTCCTTTTGTTGGATAACTGTATTCAGAAACCATGATGGAAGTATTATGTATATCCAGTACTGTTGACCTGTTGCTGCCTCCAAGGCATCTCGCTGGGCAGTTAGGAACATAGCTAATGCTATGTCTCCAAAGTACATATGTTGGAAACTCAATCTCCAGTGTGGAGGTGTTGAGAGGTGGTGGCACCTTTAAGCGTTGTTTAGGTCAAGAGGGTAGTACCGTTGTCATAGGAGTCAGTTTATTATAGAAAGTTGTGTTTGGCCCTCTTATGCCTTCTCCCACCATCACTTACCTTTCTGCCACGGAATGATGCAGTAAGAAACTCCTTGGCAGATGCTGGTCCCTTGATCTTAGATTTCCCAGCATGCACAATTGTGAGCCAATACATTTCTGTTCATTATAAATTACCTAGTCTGCGGTACTCCATTTTAGAGGCACAATATGGACTAAGATGAACATGTATAACTGTACAAAAACATACTTATAAATGTATACATGGTGAATACATTCACATTTGATTATCTACATATGTTGAAAATTCTGAGTGCATAGAGGTAGTTCAGATATCAATCCAACTTGACAGGATTCAGTCTAAGGTTTTTATTTAAAAAAAAAAAAAACTTTCCGTATTTTTGTCTTCATAGTTTAATACCGAGAAGCCTGGATTCCATTATCTTTAATATATTTACTCACTTGTAGTTTTCTTTTATGTAATCAGTCTCCTGCCACATTTCTGTCCCCTCTCTATGTGGATACTCTTTAATTCCACTTGAGTTCTGACATCACATAGAGGAATGCTTCTTTGCCCCAATGATCTCTTTATCCCACTCAGAATTCAAGATGTACACTAGTTGGACAGTGGTTATCCAGGCCAGGCTGCACAATGCCAGCCCTGGACTCACTCCTTCCTGTCTCAAGCTCTCATATCCTGTTCTGGGCCATCAAACTCTACAGCCCCCACCACCCATGTCCCCTAAGTTAGGACACCTGTCTTATTGCACACTGTCTGATGGATTTCAGAAATATAAATGTTCAGAAAGCAAAGGAAAAAGAAAGAGAAGGGAATGCAAGTGGAAGTAGAAGAGGAAGAGGGAGAAATTCACCTAAATTTTCAAAATAGAAACTTACATAATGATAATAGAAAGACCATTTATTTTATGGCTTTCATGGAAGTTTGTTTCATTGAAAGGGGCAAGTCAAGAAGACACGATAGAGAAAGAGAAAGACAGGAGAAAGGAGAAAGAGTGAGTAAATATAGAAGTTACCATCATATTCATTAGAAGCAAGTTACTAGGTCCAAACCACACTCAAGGGGAGAGGAGTATGAATATCACAATATGGAGAGCATCAGAAGTCACTGTAGAAGGCTGCCTACAACCCCTTTTATTTTCAAATATAAAAATTGTATAAGAGCACAATTTCTTTTATTCTCTCTCCAAACTTTATTGTATTGTAGTCATACATTTTAGTTCTCCTTATATTGTATGTTTCTCAGCATGATACAAAAAATAGAGTATTTATGTGCAGGTGCTACTCAACTTATGATAGGGTAACATCCCAATAAACCCAGTGGAAGTTTAAAATATCATAAATTGAAAATGCATTTAGTACACCTAACCTATCAAACATTATATTTTAACTTAGTCTTCTTCAAATGTGCTCAGAATACTGTTTTACCTACAGTTGGATAAAATCATCTAGCACAAAGTCTATTTTATGATAAAGTGTTGAAAATTTAAACACAACATTGTTTATAGGAAAGACTTCTATGGGCTTTTGATGCAAAAAGAAAATTGTGAGCTAAGCAATTGTTGAAACATGTTAGTAAATTTATTTATTTATTTATTTGTTAAGAGTAACATGCATAGAAAATCATGTAGAGTTGGGATTCCTAATTTTCATAGATGGCTCTTTTCCCAACATGATTACAGACAAAGTTCTCTTTGCAATGCCACCTTTAAAAACCACTCAATACCCACACATTTCCTTGTTTTGCTTTCCTAGGGACACATCTGATACAAACATTATAAAATCTCTCCCAGCACCCCTACAACCGCCCGATTTCAATCTGAACACTTTACACTGAAAAAAAGTTCTGTCATAGAGATGTTTAAAATTTAGAAAATAGATGGAAATCATAATGCAAGTGAGCCAATGGGTTTTTAAATATATAATATAATTCTGTCTCTTCTTTTCACTAACCAATTACTGTCAAAGTAACTGGTTTAGCTTCAGGTGATATCTGATTAATCCACGTTTTATGGCCAACTGACTATGGGCATGAATACACTTTGCCTTAATTTTTTACTTTGAGTGTCTTTTTCCCCACTGCTTTTCCATTCTTATTTCAAGCATTCTTCAAAGATACCACTATGGGATTCTTTTCTGTATTTTAGATGAAATTCAAATAAACTCCAGGCTCTCCAGTTCATCATTTATCTAAACCTGTTGTTTGATAAGCTAATAGGCTTATTTCTTCATCCTTTAAACATTTATACCCAGCAAGGAGAATGTCTAGCAGCTTTAGAAAGGGAAGCCAGTCACATGTTCAGGCAAAGCACCACACTGTGTTTTCAGGCAAAGCACCACACTGTGTTTTCAACTTTGAACCAGTTGCCACAGCCTCTACTCACCTAATGTCCTGTGAAATATCTGTGACCTTTTAAGTATAATCGTAACATGTTTAGTGTTGAAAACTTTGAATGATAGACACTATCAACTATAGAACAAATAGTATCGATAAAAGGTGTTTCTTTTTCTTTTCGTTCTTCCTTTTTTTTTTTTTTTTTTTTTTTTTTTTGAGACAGAGTCTCCCTCTGTTGCCCAGGCTGGAGTGCAATGGTGAGATCTTGGCTCACTACAAGCTCCGCCTCCCAGGTTCAAGTGACTCTCCTCCCTCAGCCTCCTGAGTAGCTGGGATTACAGGCATGCACCATCACACCCAGCTAATTTTTGTATTTTTAGTAGAGACGAGGTTTTACCATGTTGGCCAAGCTCGTCTCGAACTTCTGACATCAGGTGATCTACCCGCCTTCACCTCCCAAAGTGCAGGCAGAGATTACGGGCATGAGCCACCACGCCTGGCAGTAAAAGTTATATATATATATAACCCACACAGTATGTGTGTGTTTAAGAGGGTGAGAGAGAGAGAGAAAAAAAGGGAGAACAAGAAAGAGAGAGAGAAAGCTCTAGTAGCCAGGAGGAAGAATACAGGGCTTAAAATTAGAACATTATCTTTTCAAGGAGATTTTGCCTTGGAAGTCAAACATAAAGTTTCTGCTTATATCATATTGCTAAAATTCTTCCCATAATTACCATTTATAGAGGATTCTTGAAAGTATTTTTATTCTGAAAAGCTATGCGCCCATCCACAAATCAGAAGAATTAGAGAAAATATATTTAAAGAGAATTACCCATGTATACAATAATGGTTAAGTTGTGTTGAATTTAAGAATCCAAAGATAGTTTTATGTCAGAAAATCTATCCATGTTATTTAGGACATTAATGGACAAAAGCATGTGCAAAGAAATGTAGAAAGCAAAGAATATATGCTAACATCTATCTTTTTGATCTTAAGAAAGAAAACAATAGAAAGGAGCTCACTTAAGTTGACAACAAATGTCATGTTATATGTGAAACATCCTACTAATATAGAAATTTTAGATACCTTACTTCTATAAAATTGTATGCTATAATTGACTATCATGGACAACAACACTAATATAATGACATTTGATTATAACTACAGAGAAGTACAAATTTAAAAGCCCTCATGCTTAATTCATTATTTCATTAAGAAAATTATTGTGTACCACACAGCCTCTAGGAGTTGTGATTTAGGAATATAATCATGAATATAGTTATCTCTGTCTTCAGGGAGCTATATATCATTTTATTTCGGAGTGGGATATAAGCAAGTAAACAACCGGAAAACAACATAATACATGCTAAAAGTGAGGCAGGAAAAATTTCTATGGGAGAACAAGTATGGTGTATTTAACCCACAGATGTGGAGAAGTGTCAGTCAAGAAATGTCTCTGGAGATATTGACATGTCAGGTAAATTGTGGAGGGTTGCTCAGAGTTAGCCCAAAAAAGGGGGGGACCTACATGTTGCACACAGTGATAACTTAATTTCAAAAGCACAAAGGTGAAAAAGAGTGCATGCTACTTTCACATAATGCTAACCAAAATAGTTAAGTTTGACATGTAGAACCAGGGAGTGAAATGGGCTGACTAGATAGGCTATGTATCATCCAAACACGTTTACCTGTTGATGTGTATGATTTTGCAAAATCTCATGAGATATCAATCTTCAAGTCCCATAGGCTATACTTCCAACCCTTAACTATTCAGCATTTTTTCTAGAATTATTTCTTTAGCTTCTGATTTTTTTCCAATTCTTTGTAGATGGCCAGAGGCAGTGAGACAGTATGGTTCTTTCAAGATAAAATGCCAAGCATGCAGTTAAAGTTTATAGCAAATGTTCCATGTGGAGATTCAGCAGAGAGAAAGCTTTGCCTAAGAAGATGCTAATCTGATATATTTAAATGGGTGGGAGGAGGGGAGTAAAGAAGAGCCTCATTACAGATTCAGCAGTGAGTGACTCTGAGAGAAGGTACTGATAGAGCTTCCTGAACCTCCAGTGAAGCCAATAAGCCTGTGATATCAAACTCCCCAAGCTATAAACCCAGATGCTCTAACTCCAAACTCAAGCAACATCACCCATCTGCTTCTGTTTTGTATTCTGGCTTTGTTACAGAGTTCCTATGGGAGTGCTAAATTGTTGGGAGTTTCCTCCATGCCTGCCTTTCAATATTAACCTTTAGGCTATCAAATCGCCTAAATTAAGTACCACAAAAATACCCTTAGGTTATCAAATTGCTTAGATTATGCACCATGGAATATAAATAAACAATCAGACTTTAAACATGATTGCACCCCTTGTGAGACATATGTAGAGAACTCAGCACTAGCATGCTTTATATTGTGAAGTTGCTAAAATATATTTTATGTGCTTTCTCACTCAGGCTTGACTTCAGACTAAAGGAGAGCTAGGCTTCTTGCCTGTTATTGTTGCCTTCAAGCCCAGAATGAGGATAGGATAGGGCCTTTGAAGACAGGGACTTTAGAGACGTAATCAAAGTTAAAGAGATCATAAGGATAGGGCCCTAATCAGATATGTTTAGTGTCCTTATAAGAAGAAAAAGAGGTGCCAGAGAACTCTCTTTTTCTCTCCTCATGAGCACACAGGAAAGGCCAACTGAGCACAGAATAAGAAGGTGGCCATCTGCAAGCCAGGAAGAGAGAACTTATCAGAAACCAACCCTAACTTCACCTTGACCTGAGACTTCCAGGCTCCAAAACTGTGAGAAAATAAATATCTGACATTTAAGTCAGCCTATATGTGGCATTTTATAATGGTAGCACAAGTAGGCTGATATAGAATCCTTCAGTGGAGGGCAGAGGAGATTTAGGGAAAATATTTTGGAATGCCTCTACAAAGATAAGACCATGACAAAGAGAATTAAACATATTTCTTTGGTCATTGCAGTAGACAGCTCCTAAGATGGACCCCAGGAGTTCCAGTGTTCACACTGTTTTCTAATACCCCACCTCCTTGAATGGGGGATGGACCTAGTCACTTGCTTCTAATGAATAGAATGTGTCAGAGGTGATAGGATGTCACTAGATTAGGTTTGACAGATTTAACAAGAAGAAAACTCAGAATGCCTAGTTCAATTTTAATTTCAAGTAAATCTTTTTTTTTTTTTTTTTTTTTGTATTATCATGCCTCTTGAAACATTTGGGAGACACTTATACCAAAAAAAGAGATGTTGTTTCTCTGAAATTTAAATTTAATTGGGCAACCCTACATTAGCTTCAAGCAAATAAATGTGCAAAACTTGGTGGATGTCACTTCTAAGATTATGTTACAGTAAGACTGTGACTTCTATCCTGGGTGTCCTCTCTCGCTCACTCTCTTTCTGAGAAGCTAGCACCTATGTTTTGAGCTTCCTTAGGGAGAGGCTATTGTGGCAAAAAACTGAGTGATGTCTTTGGCCAACAGATACCAAGAAATTGAGTCCACATGAGTGAGCTTGGGAGTCATTACTCCACCACTGGAGCCTTGATAAGACTGTTATTCAGCCAACACCTTGATTATAGCCTCCTGACCAGAGAAGCCAGCTGAACTCTGTCCATATTCCTAACCAGTAAAAACTTACGAGATCATTAATGTATTTTGTTTTAACTGCTAAACTTCGGGTAATGTGTTGTGAAGCAAATGATGACTAATGTAGTCACTGAGCCTTCACTGAATCAGCCAGTTGAT
This sequence comes from Mandrillus leucophaeus, assembly GCF_000951045.1. Taxonomy (NCBI): domain Eukaryota; kingdom Metazoa; phylum Chordata; class Mammalia; order Primates; family Cercopithecidae; genus Mandrillus; species Mandrillus leucophaeus. The sequence continues at coordinate 411,507 of NW_012099510.1, read as the reverse complement.
TCTTCTTTCCTGGAAGGTCACGTGAAGACTCTGAAGCAGTTGCATGAGCTTACATGCCATAGCACCCTGAACATGCTATCCCTCTTCCCAGGAGAACTTGGTTCACTCCAATCCCCACTCCTCTTCACTTGGTTCTACAATTAATTATACCATAGTGCACAGCCCAGGAATCACCTCTTGCAGGAAGCCTTCTCTGTATTTGAGGCCAATTGTGCATATATCCAAACATACTTTGAATAGTCGTATTTCATTTACTACTCCACTGTAGTGCAGTTTCACTTATTTTTTCCTTTTACTCTTTCACAATTTGCAAAGGTTTTGTTGAGTACTCCATCTGACATGTAGTGGATATCAACAAAGAGTTGATAAATGAGAAGGATCAGAGCAACATTTAAAAAAAACAAGTAGATCATGTTTGCTCTGATCCTCCAGGATTTATGGAAGGGGAAACAAAACCTGGTAACGTTCTCTCTGCTTAAAATCTGATGATTGCATTTATTGGAGAGTACTCTGGGTATAGGGGCTCAGGAGCCCTTTAAGGCAAGGTGCACTGGATTGAGAAGACGAGGAGAGAGAATGAAATAACACATTCTGTCTTTTCAAGAAAGCTGAACTGAGATCATCAGGAGATGGTAGACTCTGGTCCAGCGTGTGGGTTCTGGGGCAAGACAGTCTGATGTTGAAGTCTGAGGCCCACATTGCGGTGAGGATGTGGCTTCAGTAAATTATTTAGATCATCCATATCTCAGTTTCCCCATCCATAAAATTAAGTGAAAAAATGTATTTATTAAGTGTTTAGAAGACTACACAGCAGTACACAGAATTGGCTAAATAAGTGTTCCTGCTTTAAGGAATATTCTTGCAGTAGGTATATTTCTTCTACAAATAATAGTAAATAGGTAAATTTTTAGAAAATAAAGCAGTGGAATAAGCTGTGTGGTAATAATAACACTAATTGTTACAAAATGCTTGCTCTATCTGGGTAGCATGCTATTAACATAAGCTCAAATATATTAATTCTTCTACACACCTTGTGGGAGAGGTACACTTTGTAGATGATCTATTAGGTGCACAGTACAGTTAAGTAACTTGGTCAAAGTCACAGCACTAGTAGATGTTGAAGCTAGGACTTGATCCCAGATAATCAAGATCCACAGCCTGCACTCCTAACCTTTGTACTATCCTCAGTGGTCAGTTTCTATTACCCAAAGCTGGTTAGGCTCCCACTGACTGAGATTTTGCCTTGGATGGAAAGATAAGTTTCCTTTAGGATTATTATACAGCTTTTTAGTTTTCTAAAATTGTTTGACTTTATGTTTCCCCATTCATTAGTTTTGTACTTTACGTATTTATTTTTAAATAAAATATTTAAAAATATAAGTATTTACCAGAATGGGCTATGGCTAGTAAAGCTAAATTTTTGTTCAGTTCGAATCTGTTTCCTTATGTTCTAAGGGAGAGAGGCAGCATGTTGGGGACATACCCTGTTTTTTGTTTGTTTAAGGGTTGAGAACAGTGAAAGTCCATCTTAGCTATTGAACCTTATTGTCCAAAAACGGTGTTGCAGTGGTGTAACCTTAACTGCAGTTGTTCCGTATTCTGAAATGAAGAACAGAGTCATCCTGAGAGAATGGGGCTAAGGTAGCGTAGATGGCTGAGTCTAGGGAGTCAGTACATCTTGAATCATATTTGAGGCCGGCATGCAAGAACTGGTCAACACCCTCAAACATCTGAACTCCCGAGGGCTCCCTAGATACCAAACAAGGAGGTTGTGTGACTAACACGGGCCTAGGTACCTGTGAATGAAGTGCTGTAAGTGCATATGCTCTCAAGACAAATCAGAACAGGTTGGTACACTTGAACTGTGAACAAAAGGACCAAATACCCTTGTTACATACGTATTGAACATCTATGTTCTATGAGGCAAAGTGCTAACTAGTGAGGATACAGAGATAAATGCAGATACTTGATGAGTTAGAAATGAAAGTATGTAATTACCCTTTCCTAAGTGGGATAACGGAAATCTGTACAAGGTACCAGGGAGCCGATAAGATACCTCTTGGGATATTACAGGGCAAGTGTTTCTTGAATATAATTTTGAGGGGAGTCTGACATATGAGATTAAGGAGGGCATTCCACGCAAAAAGCACAATTTGTGCAAAGATTCTGGGATAGAACAAAAAGAATAACACGTTGGGGAAACTGCAGATCTCAGTAACAAGTAAAAAGGAAAGTGATTCTGGAAGGAAAAAGTCATCCAGATCTGTAAACATTGTTAAACTTACAAAATGCCATGTGTAGAATAGGGCCTCAGTAAATTTATTAAATTGGCTTGAGCCATTTATGAATTTCTTTTTTAACATCTTAATGTCTCCCAGGTTTTATGAATTCTACCACATATCTCAACTAAGATTACGTAGTTTCACTGTGCAAGGCTAGCAAGTTTTACATGTGTTTCCTGGTTTCCTTAAGAGCATAATTTATTTCGGATTTTGTGCATGTGCATGGAGGCACATAGCTAGAACTATGCAGATGGTAAAGAGGATAAGAACAAAACTTCATATTGGTGAATTTTTGAAATATATTTCTTCTCACCTCTACCGCGCACACAAAAACCAAATACTACTTGTTTCTTGTTGTATTGGACTAAATCCTTTATTTTAATTGTAAATGCTATTCATTGGCTTTTGTTACTATCTTCATTTTTTGTTGGTTTGTTCTCACTCTTTTCTTTTTATTTCCCAAAAACCTGGATCATTTTATTGGAGGGAAAGTATTGTAAAGTGTTCTGCATAAAATATTATTTGTGTGTTTATAGTTGAAATCTTTGTCTACATTGGTGAAAAAGTACTGACACATATTTGTTTAACAGTTGCGAAGTCCTCAGCAATAGTAATCAGTAGATTTTAGTGGTTAAGCTGTCACTAAGTCTCACAAAAATGTACCTAAAAAAAGGGGGCCAGGCTGATAGTTTCTAGGCCTCTATCTACCATTGTAAAGACAATACAATGGCCACACTAGCAATGATCAGGATAAGAGGAGTTTGTGGTAGTCATCTGGGGCATTCTCTGAATCTCTTTGGTTCTCGGCCTCCTTGGTGAATGAATTCTATGTATGAGACCCCCATGTGAGAGTAAAGCTAGGTAATTATTTTGGGCCAAGGAGTTTGAGCAGATGCAACACACACTATTTAATTGCTGCTGCAAGACTCTCCAGAGAACTCTCCTCTCACTGTGGCAGAAACTGGAGAACTTTGAGATAACCCCCTCTTTTATTCTCTGTTATTGTTGTTGTTACCCCAGCACAACTGGCTTATCCTGAATAAAACAGAACTTAATCATCATTGTTTAGAATGAGTGAGAGAACAACAGTGGAAAAATGCTGAGTACATTGATTTTAATTCAGCAAAAAACAAGCAAACAAACAAAACACCTGTCTGCTGGAAAGGATTTTAAGTCACTGGATGTGGGAAGATTCGATTTTGAGTCTGTGTTTCATGTTTTGCTTGCTTAAACTGGGATTCTTATAAATCACTAAGGCCTTGATATCGATACTTGATTTTGAGGCAATTGATATTGGTGGATAATAATTGAGAAAACAGTGGGCTAACCAAAATGCTTAAAATGAAAATCTAGGAAATGAGATGTCCATAGAAGCTAGGAGAATCTCCGACATGTCCTTTGTAATATAAATCATTCACATGTGCAGGGTTGTGTGTACATTCAAAAAAGAGAAAAAATGGAAAACTTTCACTTCCACTTTATTTTGAGTATCTGTGTGAGCAAGAAGTGAAGGCTAAGGCAGAGTTGTAAATTGCCTGGATCATTGTTGGAGGCATATTTCAACATGTTCGTGGAACTCTTCAGCAAAGGCAAGTAGATTTCTTGGTTCTAGGCATTTAAAGTAAACACTGTATAATGATTAATTGACCACTAAGCTAACCATACAGATACTTCAATGGCATAACTAAGAAAACAAACATTATAGAATTGGTCATAAAAGCAACTAAGTAAGCAACAACAATATCAACAACAAAGAATAGCAGTATCAATTTCCGGGGGAGAAGAAGGATTTTAATTTTCATGTTTATTACATTATTTTCTTTAAAATACTGAGTTTTCAACAAAAATTGTGACATTACAAAAACCAAAATCATAAAGTGTAGATAATACACAGAAAAAAATCTTATCAGCTAGAAATTTTCCATGAGAAAGTCCAGACATTTAACTTATTACAGAGTATCCTTAAATTAGTTGTTTTAGTATTTCCAACAAACTAAAGAAAATTATGTCTAAAGACTTAAAAGAAACTGCAAGAATGATTTCTCAGAAAATAAAGAATATCAATGAAAATATAAAGGTTAATTTAAAAATAACCAAATAGAAATTCTGGAGTTGAAAAAGACAATATTAAATCTAAAAAAATACTAGAGAAAAATATTAATCAGCAGATTTGAGCAGTCAGAAGAAATAATAAATGTCAATAACAGAAAGAAAAATACATAAAGAAAAATGATTAGAAAAGAGCTTAAGAGATAGGTAGAACACCATAAAATATACCTATATACACATATTGGGATTCCAAAACGGAGAGAAGGGATAGAAAAGAACACAAATAATATTTGAAGAGATATAAACCCCCACATTTCCAAATTTGATGAAAAACATTAATTTACATATCCAAGAAACTCAGCATACTCCAAGTAGCATAACCTCACAGATCCATACCTAAACACATCATAATCTAACTTACCAAAACTAAAAACAAACACCCCCAAATAAATAAATAAATAAATAAATAAAGGCAGAGAATTTTGAAAGCAGCAAAAAAGAAATGACATCACATACAAGGTATCCTCAATAACATTTACTACTAATTTCTTCCAGAAACCAAGTAACTAAGCTATGAAATGATGTATTCAATGTGTTGATAAAAGGAACTGTCAACTAAGAATTTTATATCTCCAAAACTATCCCAGTGAAATAAAGGAAACTTTAAGAATTTCCGAGATCAACAAAATCTGAAGAAATCTGTCATTAATGAAACTTCTATATAGGAAACACTAAAGGGAGTCCTTTGGACTGAAATATAAAACACTAGACTTTAAGTTGAATCCCCATGAATTAATAAAGAATACCAGTAAAGGTAGCTATTAGGTAAGTGCACAAGTAATTGCAGTTTTTTCATTATTTGAATTTTCCATTTGATATTGGAACACATTTTTTAATATATGTGGTTTATTATAAATCATTTTAATGAACATTTCTCAATTTATGTATTTTTCCTAGTGACTTACTACTTGGTGTTCATTTTATGTTTATTTTAGACTATGGAAATGATGTTAGATAAAAAGTAAATGCAAGTGTTTTTCTTATTCAAGTTCAAAATGGGTCATAAAGCAGTGGAGACAACTCTCAACATCAACAACACATTTGGCTCAGGAACTGCTAACAAACATACAGTGCAGTGGTGGTTGAAAAAGTTTTGCAAAGGAGATGAGAGCCTTGGTGATGAGGAGCATAGTGGCCAGCAATTGGAAGTTGACAATGACACCAATTGACAGCAATAATTGAAACTGATCCTCTTACAACTACACGAGAAGTTGCCAAAGAACTCAACATTGACCATTCTATGGTCCTGTGGCATTTGATGCAAATTGGAAATGTGAAAAAGCTCATTAAGTGGGTACCTCACGAGCTAAGTGAAAAAAAACAATATTGGTTGTCTTCTCTTATTCTACACAACAGCAATGAACCATTTCTCAATCAAATTGTGACATTCGATGAAAAGTAGAGTGGATTTTATACAGCAGCTTTTGAAGACCAGCTCAGTGGTTGGATCAAGAAGCAGCTCCAAAGCGATTCCCAAAGCCAAACATGCACCAAAAAAGGTCATTGTCACTGTTTGGTGGTCTGATGCCGGTCTGATCCACTACAGCTTTCTGAATCCCAGCAAAACCATTACATCTGAGAGGTATGCTCAGCAAATAGGTGAAATACATGGAAGACTGCAATGCCTACAGCCAGCATTGGTCAACAGAAAGGGCCCAATTCTTCTCCACAACAATGCCCAGCTGCACATGGCACAACCAGTGCTTTGAAGGCTACAGTTTTGTCTCATCCACTGTATTCAACAGACTTCCTGCCAGCTATCACTTCTTCAAGCATCTTGACAACTGCTTGCAGGGAAAAGGCTTCCACAATCAGCAGGATACAGAAAATGCATTCCAAGAATTTGTTCAGTCCTGAAGAATGATTTTTACACTATAGGAATAAAGAAACTTATTCCTCATTGGCAAAAATGTGTTGATTTAATAGTTCCTATTTCGATTCATAAAGATATGTTTGAGCCTAGTTATAAGGATTTAAAATTTATGATCCAAAACTGCAGTCACTTTTGCACCAAACTAATACATAAGTAAATAGAGTATGAATGTATAAAAGGCAGCATAAATGTATTTTTGCTTGTAACTCATTGTGTTTATTACTAAGAGAGATTAAAGGTAAAGGTTCAGTGGTAGAGATTCAGGTATTATTAATAGATTTGAAAGAAAGCTGCAGAAAGCAATAATTATGTATCTGTGGTGATGGGTATACAATGTATACAATGACATAATAATGACAGCAATGTCTTCACAAAGGAAGGATATGAATGCAGCACTATATAGGGATAAGGTTTTATGTACAATTGAAATTGACTTGGCATTAATTCAAACTAAATTGTTCTAAATTAAATTGCTAATTGTAATCTCCAGGACAACACTATGAAGGTAATTAAAAATATAGTAAAAATAATGAAAAACATATAAAAAAGGTATGTGATATAATTTGCGTATTTGTCCCTGACCAAATCTCATGCTGAATTGTAATCCCCAATGCTGGAGGTGGGGCCTCGTGGGAAGTACTGGATTATTGGGACAAATCCCACACGACTTGTTGCTGTCTTCCTGATAGTGAGTTCTCAGGAGGTTTTTTTGTTTGTTTGTTTGTTTGTTTTCAGAGTCTCGCACTGTCGCCCAGGCTGGAGTGCAGTGGTGCAATCTTGGCTCACTGCAACCTCTGCCTCCCGGGTTCAAGCGATTCTCCTGCCTCAGCCTCCTGAGTAGCTGAGACTACAGGCGTGTGTCACCACACCCAGCTAATTTTTTGTATTTTTAGTAGAGACGGGGTTTCACCATGTTAGCCAGTATGGTCATGATCTCCTGACCTTGTGATCTGCCCACCTCGGCCTCCCAAGGTGCTAGGATTATAGATGTGAGCCACTGCTCCCGGCCTGGTCTGGTCATTTAAAAGTGTGTGGAACTACCTTCCTTGATCCCATTCTTGCCATGTGATGTGCCTTCTCCCTCTTCACCGTCTGCCATGACTGGAAGTTTCCTGAGGCCTCCCCAGAAGCATATGCCACTTTGTTTCTTGTACGGCTTGCAGAACCATAAGCCAATTAAACCTCTTTTTTAAAAAAGTTACCCAGCCTCAGGTATTTCTTTATAGTAGAGAAACAATGGCCCAACACAGTATTGTAGAAAATATCTGTTCAGCATAGCTAACTCTGACCATAGTTTAAAACACATTTCTTAAGTATTTATTTTTCTTCTTTACTCCAATCTATTATGAAGGTGGCCTTCTCTGAATATTTGCTGCTTCCTTGAGCTCTTAGAAACACAGCTTAACAAGGAAGATTCTGATATAATAGAAAGAGATTAAGTTTTGGAGTTACAGAGATCTAACATTTAGTTCTTGTACCATCAGCAGTTAGCGAGGTTAGCCCAGGGCTATGTACATCATGTAGTGGAGTGTTTATTTAGCTGCTTCTCTCCTCTGAGAAATGGAGGTAATATTCTTGACTTTACCATGTTTGTGGGAGGACAAATCTTACTCCAGCACATGGCACGTGGTAAGCACTTATGATATTGTTATTATTGTCTTCCTATTATATTTCAGAACTCTTTCCTGCATTGTTTCCACTGTTAAGCTTTCATTTTATTAAGTTCTGCTGATTATACCTCAGAGAATGCCTATTATCTTCCAATGGTCCACAGTGCCTGTCTTAGGAGAAGATCTTGCCCATCTCTGGGTTTTTTCATCATGCAACAGTGGTAGAGGTTCAGGGGTGAAAATTAGAAGGTTGGGTAGAAGAAAGGGCAGTGGAACCCAAGATGAGACTTTACTAGGAATTGAAAAGACAGCTAAGAAACTCAAATCTGGTGTGTTTGCTCTTTATTTGTTTGCATTTTATGTACAGACAGTTATGTATAATACATAGCATTCCTATTTTGGGAATGCAATGAATACAAGAGTTATGCAGATAATTAAAGATAGCAAAGTAGACTCATTTTACCTTACTTAACCAGGTAAACTCACATCCAGTAAGAAGAAGCAACAATCATAGGTGACATTAGAAATATTAGAACTATAATCAACATATGCTCATTCCAGCTTCTCAAATTAGTCAAATCTATCACTTTTTAACTAACTCAGCCAAAATCTTAAGTACTACATTTATAAAATATTGATTTAAAAAAGCCTTTCACTTGTATGGCATAGGAAAAAATCAGAACTTTTAAATGATTGCAGCTAATGTGTCATTAAAATCTTGGGTTATATCCATATTTCCCCCAAAAGACATTTAAAAGTAGATGATTTTATTATCCCCAAAATAGTTTTAGATAATTACTTATATATCCTAATGTGGTTTATTAATAGGTGCTTAGTATTAAATCACATCAGACTTTGTCCACAGGGAATTACTTTGTACTCTGAGCTACCAGAGGAGAGGAAGATATGATTGAGTTTCAGGAGTAAAGGAAACGAACTATAATAAGTTTATATATAAACTATTTTGAAGCCTTTCCATGAGGTGTCTTTGTGCCTCCTTGAGGCAGGTTTGCTTTGCACTCCTCCTGTGGGAGGCCAGGGCTCGAGATCATTGATAACATGTTCAGTAACCTCATGACCCTCATGTGCATTTTATGCTATGTTGTACTTTGGTAGCTGAGATGAAAAACCAGCCAGTAAAGGCTTCATTCAGCACTGCTTCTGGAACGACAGGAGAGGGGCAGAGTTCCAAGACTCCTTTTCAATAACCAAGTCTGTAAGAGGCTTTAACCCTTATTGGGGGGAAGTCAAGTGTAAGAGTTGCAAAATCTTTTGGTGAGTACTGTAGATATTTGTAGTGAAAGATTTTGTGTATGTGCCAAGTGGATGTTCAGCTGTGTCTATAAAGGTAAGCTGTTACGACGTTTCCTAAGGAGGATGCAAATCCCATATTTGAGGGCCATCCATTGACAAAATTATAAAGGTAATACATACAAGAATCTTATTTGGCACCTTTTAATCTTCGTTTTCTCTCTCCCCCTTCCTCATAGTTGAATTCATGGAATTGTATACTTTTTCTTACTGGTAATCTAAGCAGCTGTTCTGTTTACTTTTGTTTTCCCAGTTAGTTGTCAATTCTTACCTGGGAAGTAATTTACTAATAATTAACTGTTGTTAACTGAGTGTTGTCTTATACATTCTATACCACAGTTTTCTGTTTGCTTCTGCATAAAGCAGTAATGTCTCCTGCTTGTAGTTTCTGCTGTTTAAATAAGAGAAAATGCAATCTGCCACTTAGAAGCACAGGTGTAGAATCAGAAAGGCTGAGATCTGAATACTAATTATGCCACTTACAAGGTGTGACCTGAGAAAGTGACTTCATTTGCCTATTCATAATAATTTCTGAGTTTATTGAGGATTTAATACATGGCATTGCCTTCTTGCAATCTCCTTAACAACCTATTGAAAAGGTGCTATCCTTATTTCTGTTTCTTAGGTGAGGGAAGTGAGGCTTAGAGTTATTAAATCACTTGCACACTGTCATGAAATTAATAGTTACGGAGCTGGAATTAAAAACTTGCTCTGTCTGACTAAGCATGTAAAACTCCTCTCATGCTAGTACTATTCCTTCTTTATCAGGAAATTGTGGATAATGATGCTTCCTTGAAAATTCTGTTGTGAGCTTTAAATTATGTGTCCTGGAGATTTTATAATAGTCCTAGAACATAGGAGGTGATGATATATATTGCTTACCATCTTCTAATATTCTAAATTATGTAGACTCAGAATGAGATAAAATGACAGGATGGAATTACAGAGGTTAGAGTTGATTCTTTAAAAGATTAAGAGCAAGACAAGTATGTTTAATATGATTATACATAATTGTTTTAAAATTCGTTTTAAGTAAAATATTATTATCCTTAGTCTATAGATGAGAAAGGTGTATATGCCACCTGCAGTCTATATTATGATTTGTGATAGGCCCTGAAAAAATATGCATATGGCCCGGTTTTTGCAGCCAAAGAACTGAAAGTCTAGTGGAATAAACATAATTTTTTAGGTGCAGTATATTAGATGCTAGAGTTGTGTATATGCATAAGGATTCATAATAATACAATGGAGAGATACCTAATACAACCTTAGGAAGTCAAAGGAAGTCTTACATGAGGACAGGGGAACCGTGAGTCCTAGAAACAGAAAAAGTGTTACCTACCAAGGGAAGCTCATTTGCAAATGCATTCAAACATGACTGATCCACACTGTGGTGATTTATACAGCTACAGAGATGGTTTCATGAGGTGTTGAAGAGGGAGGGTGGGTCATGCATGGCCTGTGATTTTAACGAGATGACATTTAAATAAAAGACCAGGATCTCTTTATTAATTGTATCCTTCTGCAGGACGCATTGCTGAGTATCTGTTGATCTGTTGATTAGATATAAGCATCTGTTACCCATTTTGCTAGTAACAGAGTCCTGTTTTTTCAAGGCCCTGTCTTCTAGTGTGCCATGGATGTGGGCCTCTGTTAGCCTCTGTGGTCATAGACTAAGGCTAGCCAAAGTATCCCCTTCTGTTAACCATGGCTCATAAGTCGAGAGGAGCCACTAGCACAACTAGAAGTCAAGCTTCCATTGGAGGACTTCTGTGGATCTGTTTGTCTCAAAGCATCTCTCTCTTCCACTGGCACTAGTGTATAAGTCTGGAATTGTCGGTACATGATTGGACTTAACAGGAAGAGAGTTTCTGCCTCAGAGTTGAGCCACTCAAAAAAACCCAGCACTGAAAGACAGGGTGAATGAGAATGAGTCCTAAGGACACCATCTTTGAATTTACCTTCTGCTATCACCATCAATGCCTTTAGCACAATCGAAGTAAGCTTAGTTTCATATCCAGTGCACCAAAACACATTCTGGCTAAAAGGAAAGCTAGTGGTATACTTTTAGTTACTAATGTTTAAGAGATGTCATTAATTCATGAAAACCAGAACCGCTGATGGGTTTATATTTCAGTCAGTCGAAGTGAAAGCTCTCTGACTAAAGAGTCTTTCAAAAATGCATTCACATCTAAATTACTCGGTCGGTATTCATAAAATATGCATTCCTTTTATCCCTCTGAGGATATAACTAACTTTCTCTTTTTTATTTTATAAATTATGTATCTGAGCAAGTAGAGGTGTCTTGACCTGGAGTTATCCTCCAATGCTTAACCACCTCATGAGGCTACAGCAGCAGAATATTCCTTTTCTTCTCATCATCTCCAATTTGACTGCCCACTAAACTGAAAGGAATTGTTCTCTGTGCTGTCCCATTGAATTCAACAAACAGTTGTTGAGCTAGGTTCCAGATTCTGTGATACATGGTAGGGCACTAATACAAAAGGTGAACTCTGCCCTCCTGCTGCTCAAAGTTCACTGGTAGCAACAAACAGGTAAACAGATTTTAGACTCATTACATGCATAAATGAACATAAGTACAAAGTGCAGTGGTGACACTGAAAAAGGAATGGGTACATATACTGGTTCAAGGCAGGGTGAGTCATGTCAGTGAGAACCTCAGACGGAAGATTCCACACTCTTCAGGATAATTTACAGTCGATGTAACATTTCCTCGTTACATACTTGATATATATCAGTCTCAAGCTATCGGCTTTCTAAATATTTGGCTTTCTATAACAAAGAGATTATCTCTGCCTGGTATTAAATGTCTTTTCTCAAAATTGTTGTGATGCAACACATATAATTTCAACCTTTTTCCCTTTTCTCAGTTGTCAAGAGAAACACAGTGATTATGAAGAGAAGAGCAAACACCTAAAACATTCACAAAGATTCTTCTTGTTCTAAAATTCTAAACTATGCTAGTCCATTGTGATGCTCTCAAAGAAATTAGTGACAAAGTGTCACTGAATGTTTTATCTTAAATGTATGCTATGAAGCAATCTAGTTTTCAGAAAATACACATGTTCTAAAAAGAGAGACTTACTTAACTAGAATATAATGGTTATTGTTAGTTTTCAGTTTTCCTTCAAAATGAAAAACAAATGTATGTTTAAGTCATTTTAAGTGACATACAAGCTATCTGAACTCACCAGATTTAAAACCATATGGTAGCACAATCTCATGTTGGAGATGTAATCAAGTCTAGAATTCTTGATTGTACTCTGTAGCTAATAGCTTGATTACATTTAGAATTCCTTTCTTCATTTTTTGAGTTTTCTTAGTTTACACTATTTTTCAGTCTCTTAAATTCTAGTAATGGATTTAGAATATTGTGGATGGTGTGATGTAAATGACAACTTGCTCATTATTTATTGTATTGAGATAGACCAATCAGTTTGTATACTTGCTGCACAGAATAGACCATTACATTGAGTCAGCAGGGATTGCAGCAGAGAAAAAGTTTAATGATTGAAAGATGCCAAGTGAGGAGATGGGAGGACACCTTTAAATACATCTCCCTGGGGAGTTTTGGGCTGGAAATACTAAGAGGATCATGGGAGGCAAGGGACTGGAAAATATAGGTTGTTGATTGGTCAGGGTAAGCGAGGAAAATAATCAGGATTTGGAAACTGCACTCTTTGGTAAGTCAGCTCTTCCTGGGGTCCTTCAGACAACTGATGTCAGTAGTTTCATCAGTATTCAGGATCTGCAGGAATATCTGAAAGGGAAAACAACATTTTATAATGTTTGTGTAGTTATCTCTAGAGCAGTTAAAAGGAATTACAATCTTGTTACAGGGTCTATGTGATTCTGAGGCAAGAGGCATGACAACTATGAGGAAGCAGTTCAGAGAGCAGCTGACCTAGTGATCGATGATGAGTGTGCTGCAAGCTGGGTTTATTTTCCTTTCTTTCCCTCCCTTCTTTCCTGATTAATTTTATAAAGTTTGTAGGAGTGATTTCAACATCTTTTCTGTTTTTTAAAGATACTGGTGCTTGTATAAACTTTTTTTCATTATTATTAATCATAATTCCCATTCTGGTGATATATCTAGAAATAAGTTATCAATAATATGTGTAAATATTTAATAATTATCTCTTTTTAAAAAATAAATGTCAATTTACAATGCAAGCTTATGCATACATAAAAGGCAAAAGAATATACAGATATCTTGGAATTCATAAATCTAAAAGTAAATGTTCTAAATTTCTACACAGAAAACTTTATAGCATAAATAATACATGTTAAAGGACTAAATAGCATGTTCATGTATTGGGAGACTCAACATCCAAAATGTATCAATTCTGTATAATTTAATCTATTGATTACCTACCATATTGATAAACTTTTAGCATCCTTTAAACTGGAAATTAATCTGCTAGGGTTAAAATATTTGTGATTGTAACACTGGCTGATTAATTTTGTGTCTGGATTCTTTTACTTAGCATAATGCTTCTGAAGATCTTTGACATTGTAGCAATTATCAGTGTTTTATTCCATTTGTGTGGCTGAATTATATTTAATTGTATGAATAAACCACAATCTGTTTATCTGTTAATCAGTTGATGGACATTTGGACTTCTTTTTAACATTTTACTATGATAAATAGCCCTGTTATCAACCTGCACGTACCTGTATTTGTTTGAATATCGATTTTGAATTCACTGGGTCTATACTAAAAAGTAGAATTAATAAGCTATATGATAATTGTATGTTTTACTTCTGAGGAACCACTAAACTGTTTTCCGTAGTGGCTGAACCATTTTACATTTCCCCCAGCAAGATAAGAGGGTTTCCATTTCTGTCTGTGTCTCTAATATAGCCACTCTATCTATGAAGTTCAGCAGTGGATAAGATTAGCCTTGAGTGGTAGAAGTGAGGTTCATGGTCAACAATGGAAAAGTAGTGGGACACAGTGACTAGAAGGGGATGTGAAGGGGGACTTTGGTAAGGAAGAGTGATGGTGTAGGTGGGGCTGAGATGTATGTTTACCTTGTGAGAGTCTATAGGTCTCTACACTTACGACTTAACACTTTTCTGAGAATGTTATATTTCAATCAAATGGTGTCTTTAGAAATGCTGATTGCCATGCGTGGTGGGTCATGCCTGTAATCCCAGCACTTCGGGAGGCTGAGGTGGGTGGATCACGAGGTCAGGAGTTCAAGACCATCCTGGCTAACATGGTGAAATCCCGTCTCTATTAAAAATACGAAAAAAAAAAAAAAATTAGCCAGGTGTGGTGGCAGGTGCCTGTAGTCCCAGCTACTCGGGAGGCTGAGGCAGAAGAATGACGTAAACCCGGGAGGCGAAGCTTGCAGTGAGCCAAGATAGCGCCACTGCACTCCAGCCTTGGCAACAGAGCGAGACTCTGTTTCAAAAAAAAAAATGTTGATAATCAATAAATACTTTAGAGTGGTCATTAATACAAGTGATAGTAAATAAGCACTTACTTTTTCTGAAATGGATGTCAATAGTCATGTGAGGGTCACAGCAGTCTGATAGAATTTGAAGGTCTAGCAGATGGTGTAAATTGTCATCTGATTCTAATTTGATATACATTTTAGCACATAGTTGTCATACCAATTTAAAAATTATGTGAATAAATACTTACATTTTTTTTTGATATTTTCTCTCAAAATAATTATTTTGATGTTGCTAGCATGGAAAAGCACCAGGAATAGGAGCTGGTTCTTTCTCAAGTCAGCAGCTCCCATGAAGGGAATTGGGTGCTAACATAACAAATCTCATTGCTTACCTAGATTAGGATTCCATTAAACATCTGTGTGAAATGGCTAATTCTCTGTACCATAGAATTATTTTCTAGCGACATCTTAGTGAGTGCTATCACAGTTAAAGTGATAACCAAATACTTAGATACTGTAATACTAGGAAGTTTCATTTAGTATGGAATCACATTAATACACATGATGAGCTTGATGAATACTTTTTGGTTGAGACTGAAGATTACAAAAGAGACTATTGCAAACCAGAAGTGTCAGATAACTTGTCTTCACATATTTGGGAAGAAAATAATACTGAATTGTCAACATGTTTATATGTTTAACCTTGGAAACAAATTGTTTTGTCCACTTTTTCTAAACCTGTAGGTATCACACTAATTTCACTGCTTTTAAAAAAATCTTTGTTGAATGCTTCTTTTTTAAATAATTATTTTAAAACATTTACATAACAAGATTTTTGAGTTTCTAAAAGCACTGCATAACAACATTATTTATGTTCAATTAACCATATATTACATACACATGGTGTACAAGGCTGTGTTTTGGATGTGGGGAAAACAAGTAGATGGTGATGTTAAATTCGTTTGACGTTATGAAAATTAGTATTAATATAATAAGGAAAAAATCCATGTTTCGTTCTCCGTAGGTCTGAGCTGCTTATCTATTCCATCCCCATGTGAGAACCTGGATATTTAGGTTGAAGTTGCTGAATTCACTTGCCCCTTTTCCTTCCTGTCCGTGAGTGCCACGGACTGCTGCTGCTTCTAATCAGCCATCTTGCCCCTCCTGGAGACAGACTTTCCTTTTTATTTTCATTTTTTGAGACACAGTCTCACTCTTTCGCCCAGGCTGGAGTGCAGTGGCACAATATCAGCTCACTGCAACCTCCGCCTCCTGGGTTCAAGGGATTCTCCTGTCTCAGCCTCCTGTGTAGCTGGGATTACAGGCACACTCCACCATACCTGGCTAATTTTTGTAGTTTTAGATGAGACAGGGTTTTGCTATGTTGGCCAGGCTGGTCTCGAACTCCTGATCTCCCCACCTTGGCCTCGCAAAGTGCTGAGAGAGAATGACTTTTAAAAGGGCATTTGGCATTTCCATTTACCAAAATATGCATTGTTTCTTGTGTTGTTCATTTCTTCCTGAGTATTTGGACATTTCCTTTTAGCCTGGAAAGTTTTTTAACATTCTGTGTTGTGCAAGTCTTCTTGAAAATAAGAAGGAAACTGATTTAAGTCCATGAGAATGGTTTTATTTTGTTTTTATAAGGGTTCTGAAGAATATTTTAATCAGATATAGAATTCTACATTGATAGTTTTTTTCCTTTCATTTATTACTTTAAATATTTCATTGTTTTATCTTCTAGTCTCCTTTGTTTCTGGTGAGAAGTTCCATTATTGCTGTCTTGTAAACCATGTGACTTTTTTTCCTGAGAATTTTTAATGCCTGCTATTCACCTTTGATTTGCAGAATTTCAGTTATGGTGTCTTTTGCATTTATATCTTTGAAGTTTACAGAGTTTCTTGAAGTTGTTGGTGGGTTTCATTTAATCAGCTTTAGAAAGTTCTTTACCATTTACTATTTGATTTTTATATCTGCCCCATTATTTCTCTTACTTCTTTTTGGGATTCCACCTATATATACATCACACTATTTGTTATTGAACCATAGATCTCACATTTTTCATTTCATTTTTTTTTTTTTTACAATTGTAATACCACTTTATTAAATTTTTAAGTGAATACAGAATATTTTACATTATCAGGGTACAAGACTTCTTAAAAAAATTTTTAATCCATAGACAACTTATTTCTGTGCTAGGAAATGAAATGCTACTTTAAAACAATGAGGAAATACTTTATTTCCTCCATAAAAAATAGATATGACTTTATATTTATACAATATTTCAAAAACATTCATTAAAAAGACTTGAAATCAAGTTGAAGAAATTTCTCTTTTTTTAAAAATTTATTTATTTATTTATTTATTATTATTATTATACTTTAAGTTCTAGGGTACACACCGGGGCCTATCATGGGGAGGGAGGAGGGGGGAGGGATTGCATTGGGAGTTATACCTGATGTAAATGACGAGTTGATGGGTGCAACACACCAACATGGCACAAGTATACATATGTAACAAACCTGCACGTCATTTCATTTTTTTCAATGCTCTTTGTCTCTACCTATTTTTTTTTTTTTGCTTCAGTTAGGATATTGTCTTTTTATGTGTCTTCAAGGTCACGTATTCTTCCCTCTGTAGTGTTCAGCCTGCTATTAATCACAAATCATTATTTTTGACATTTTAAAAAAATTTCTAACATTTCCATTTGGTTCCTTCTAGCATTTTTATGTCTCTACTGATGTCCAGTTTCATCATGCATGTCACCCATATTTTCTATTTTTATTTTTCTTTTAATTGTTTTAAAGATCTCCTAATAATTCCACCATCTGGAACACTGCTGGGCTTTCATCTATTGATTGATGCATGAAGCATTTTTTTTTTTTTTTGCTTTTTCTGTAACTTGTATTTTGATTACATATAAAACATATACAATATAATTCATGCCTTAATACATATGTTATACACACAAATATTATACATTTGATATAAAATTACACTTTCTGAGCCTCTGGTGATCTCTTACAGCCTTATTTCTCTTCCCAATGCCTCTGCATAAGGCAGATGTCTTTGTCCTCTTTGAAGGTCTGGAGACCCTTGGACAGGCACGTATTTCTTCTCCTGCTCCACATTCAGTCTTTAGTGATTGAAATGCTAGAATACCTTATCTCAGTTCTTCTACTCTGCCTTCAATTGTATTTGGCTGAAAGTAGAAATGGATTTCTTTCTCTGATGGATTTCTTTCCATTTTCCTGCACTGCTTTTCATCCTTAAATGGGGCTTTATAGTGGGAGATTCCACATGCGTCAGGGCAGTTATCTCACCCTTCTCCATGATCCATTCACTTTTGATTGCCTCTGCCAATGTATTCATTCAAGTTTACTGAGTGCAAACTGTGCCAATGTATTCATTCAAGTTTACTGAGTGCAAACTGGACCCAAGGGTGGAACTTCTCTGGATTCTAATCTGTCACTCTGGCCGACACGTGGCTGTTAAAAGTTTGTTAAAATTTTAGCTCTTTAGAGCTGTTGTTCTATTCGTTTATTCATCCATTCATTCAACAAATACTTTCTAAGTGTCATCCATTTGCCTCAGCATGACCCTGGCAATGAAACAGTGTGTGAGATAGAAATAACCAAGGACTTCTGAGGCTTAAAAAAATGTCTTCATGATGCCTTTCCAGGAATTGTGAAACAAGATAGAAATAAGTGGATTGAAATTCCTTGTACATGGCAGTATCTACAACAACTTGTTTCAAGAAATACGTAACAAATATAAACATTCATAGATTAGTTTGGGCTATGTAATCATACAGTAAATAATTCAAATACCACATTTTTGTGTGCGAATAAATAATTCATAGTTTTTATTCTCAAGGATTTGTGTATTACACATAGATATAATATTTTTGTGCTGTGCTTTTGAAAATTAGCAGAATTTAATTTCAAGCAGGGGTTTCTTAGAGTGTACCATCCATACTTATCACCTGTGGTAAATGACAAGGTAATTGAGGGGACTGGCTATGGTTCACAGTGTCATCTCTCCTCACTGGGAGATTTCTTCATAAATTCTCTGAAATATTACAACATGACCTTCATGGACTTTGTGTAGATGCCAGTGTATAATATTTAAAAAGTCCCCCACAAATGATTCTAAGGTTCATAAGGAATATAAAGTATAATACAAATGCTAAACCACAACAATGACACTAGTGAAGAAAGGAGCTCTCTTTATAATGTTTTGAGGACAATGGGAAGAAATTCATCAGGAAAGCTTCTTAAAGGTCTAATGCCAATTTTAATTTGTAGGGAATCAAAAGAACATTCAAGATTTGCACAGGGGTCTAATATATCATATTTGCCTCTCAAAAATCTCTCTGTCACACTATGAAGAGGATAGTTTGGAAGGAGTAAAGGGGCAAAAATTGAAGCAAGGGATTTATTTTAAAAAAATCATGAAAGCAGTGGTTATGTGTTTCATAAATAATCACCACATGATCTGGAGTGATGTCAGCTGGGAGTAGGCAGCTCCCAGCTCTTATGCCCTCAATAAAACCAAAAATCAAGCAGAAGCAATCAGAACCAACTTTGTCAGAACTCTGAAAAACAGCCCAAGGTTTACATCACCCAAGAAAATATCAAGAAAAAGGCTACTTGAAAATGGAAGAGCACTCTGTGACACTCTTACTTGCCTTGTCCTAGCCCCTCTTCAGCAGAACAGCAGCCTTTAATCATTGGCAGACTGTGTCCCCCCATGGGACTCTGGTCTGTTCTAACCTGTCTTGGAGCTATTGGAAGGGCTGACACAAAGCATTCGTTTCAGTATTGACTAATTAAAAATTCATATATATACACACATCATATTTATATATATATATATATCACAGATATATATATGTATATAAACATATATCAGAATAAAAATGTTTAAGTGAGTTGGATATTTGTTTTAGGAAATACATTATCTCTGTTCTATGAAGCTTCATATGATTGCATTTTGGTGAAGCATTTTTCAGTATAGCCAGCATATTGAAGACTGTGCTATATATAATTTCATTCATTCATTCGTTCATGAAACATTCATCAACTACCTATATTTAGCTAAGCATGTCTCCAGATGCTTGTCATAAAGTGATACATACAACAGGCCTCTTTTCCTCAAGGCAAACAGCTACTATGGGAAGATAGACAAACATGTCAGCTGTTATCATGACCTATCGTAATGCTATGATAGAGGCAGGGGTGATAGTTAAAATAATTGATTACATGGTGCAGGTACTGACCATACAAATGCCCAGCAATTGTAGCACTGGAGCAAGGTCATGTCGGATTTACTCATTTTCTCGATTTAAGGCAGGTATGGTATATCCTAGAGAATGGCCTTGGGAGCTTGTGTGGCCATGGCAGGGCACTTTCAGGATTGGGTGCAACAGCTATTTATCAACTGGTACAGGAGTCTTTCAATGGTTTTAAAATCAGTATGACTCAGGGTGAGTAGTTGAATGTCAGTCCTGGAAAAACCCAAGCAAAGGTCCCTGGTACACAGAGCAAAGACAACTCAACTAAGGAATTGGGTGTCGGGAGGTTTTATCATGAGCATTACAATTGGGCTATGTGTTAAGACATGGGCAAGAATTGTTCACATAGGAAACGAAGAGAAGAGTGTCCAAATGTGGTGGGTTAATGGCATGCAAGTGCAAGAAGCTTGAGAGTTGGTAGTGATTAAATATAGCTAGTGCAGAGTATAATGTTTGGAGGACAATGAGAAATTCATCAGGAAAGCTTCTTAAAGATCTAATGCCAATTTTAATTTGTAGGGAATCAAAAGAACATTCAAGATTTGCACAAGAGTCTAATATATCATATTTGCCTCTCAAAAATCTCTCTGTCACACTATGAAGAGGATAGTTTGGAAGGAGTAAAGGGGCAAAAATTGAAGCAAGGGATTTATTTTTTTAAAAAAATTTAAAGGCCAGGTGCAATGACTCATGCCTGTAATCCCAGTACTTTGGGAGGCCGAGGTGGGTGGATCACGAAGTCAGGAGTTTGAGACCATCCTGGCCAACATGGTGAAACCTTGTCTCTACTAAAAATTCAAAAGTTAGCCGGGTGTGTTTTGGTCGGGCTGTAGTCCCAGCTACTCCAGAGGCTGAGGCAGGAGAATTGCTTGAACCCAGGAGGTGGAGGTTGCAGTGAGCTGAGATCACACCACTGCACTCCAGCCTGTGCGACAGAGTAAGTCTCAAAAATAAACAAACAAACAAATAAATAAACAAATAAAAATAAAAAAGTGAGAAAGACTAACGGCTAAAATGAAGCTTGGAAGAGAGAGAACAGTTTAATAGTATTTGAAGAATGATAAAAGGCTGTTTATGTAAATCAATTATTGTTTTCTTCTTGTTTTTAAGCCAGTCAAATTTAAACCAATATTTAAAAAACATATCTGTTTCTTTTCTTTCCTTTTTTAAAAATTTTATTCAGACAGGGTCTTACTCTGTTGTCCAGGCTTGAGTGGAGTGGCATAATCATTGCTTATTGTAACCCTGAACTCCTGAGCTCAAGCAATTCTCCTGCCTCAGTCCCACAAGTAACTGAGATTACAGGTGCATGCGAGGATGCCTGGCTAATTTTTGTTTGTCCATTTGCTTTTCATAGAGATGGGGTTTTACTGTCTTTCTAGGCCTGGTCTTGAACACCTGGCCTCAGGTGATCCTCCCTCCTGGTACTCTCATAGTTCTGGGATTACAGGCATGAGCCACTGCACCCAGCCTCTGATTTCTCATTGATTAGATAAAATATGTTACTTATCCCCATGGCATTCTCATATTAACACACCTTCCTGGTAGATTTCATTGCATTCCCTAAGCAATAATATAGCTTTAAGCATTGCTTTGTGAGGAATGTTGTTTGAGCCTTGATAAGATGGTACACTGTAGTAAATCACGACGAGCAGATAGACAGAGCCATAGGAAAGTGAGAGCCTGTTTTACTAGGCCATGGAGTCCTGTTGGGGTTTATGAGTGTGAGCATTGCAGGTCTATTGAACCTCTTCAGGTGGACTCTAGAGCCACATATCAAGCAAACAAGGAGAAATCACAGGAGAAGGCAGGTCCAAAAAGTTTAGCCTGTGTGTTACAACATCTGGGAAGTTGGCCCTAAGTAGGGGTACTCAGCAACATAAAATTGTACAACGTGATCAAGATGCTATGTAAACAGTTTTTCATGGTAGCAAGCACACTGCTGAGCAGATTTTGAAATATAACACTCAAACTTAGGAACTGAAGGCAGCTTGGCTGGCTTTATCTGCCTTTTTCACTTAGCTATGTAAGCTATGATTGGTTACTTAATCTCTGTGACTCTTATTTTCACATTTGCAGAATGGGGAAATTAGTATCTCCAGTGTCTCATTATTATGCAGATGATAAGCACTGCTTTTAGGGATATTGCATTTACCATGGTGACATGTAGAAGGTGTTCAGTGTTTGTGTCCTTTCCTGCTCAGCCCATCGCAAGAACAACCCACCCAATGCCTCTTAATGTTGTGATACTAATTGGTGTAAGTTTCCCCTAGAGGCCTAATAGAATTGTAACTCAGTTAATTCGTATAATATTTATTATAATCTTGTAGATGTGGAAATTAAATAGAGCAGCACTACCTGGAATAATAGTTCAGATTTGTGGTAAGAATGACTTTTGGTTCTACCCTTTTTAAACCAACTCTTTTTTCATGTTAATCCCCTGCCTTCTAAGAATGAAAGAGAATTCTGTGAGTTCCTCCTAATTGGGCACTGGGCATATCTTCTGTCTCTGGTGGCCTGACCCAAGTGTCTCCTCATCTTCAAAATGTATACATGACCTTCACTAGAAGAACTCAGAGCACCACAGCCTCCACCAGGGCTTAAATAGATATTTACACTCGAATTTAAATATATATCTATACTCATAGGCTTCTATATATATCTACAACTCTATGCTTACATAGTTATCTACACCCCAACACTTATATAAATATCTGTTTTCCTAATTTACATAGTTATTTGTGTCCCTAAGCTTATACGGATATCTATACCTCCAACTTAAATAGATATTTACACCCTAACTTATATAGCTATTTACACCTCTAACTTATATAGATATCCATAACCCTAGACTTACACAAATGTTTACACTCCTAAACTTGTCTAAATACCAAATGCCTAATTTAAATATACCCCAACACTCTGAAACTTATATAGATATCAACAGATCTAATTTATCTATACTTCTCAAATGACATATTTACACTCCTAAATTTAAATGAATATCTATACCACCAATTTATATAGATATCTATACCCCTAAACTTATATCAGTATTGTTCTAAAATAAAGTTTTAATTTTTACAACTCTAAAATTGCAACCAAGTGGCAAGAACCGGGTTTTCCTACTATAACGTTCCTATATTAGAAGGTAGATATCATCACTGATAAGTGGCTAGGCTGTCATCAAGAAAAAGAAATATACAGTTTAAAGAGTCAGAATTTTTTCTGAAGCCCATAATTTCTGTCTGTATAGCTTTACTCCCATTTGCCCATCTGGTTTGTCCAGATGGAATTTGTTGCTCTTATACTACCATCTGTGTTAGAAATTGACTGATACTACATAGCCTAATAATTAGATGAAGATATATAAGGAGTTTTGAAAAATCACCTTGTGGAGATGATAGCTTTGTTAGGGGTAAGTTTCGATTTGTGACCTAATGAAATATAGTACAAACTCTCTATCGAATTTGAATAATCACTTATCAGAGAAGGAAGGTGGAGATAAATAGTCCTGTGTCTTCTGAAAAAGAGAAAAAATAATCAAAGAACTATTCTGGTCACAGATACACTGCCTCCCTCCCAAACAAAACAAAACATAATAAAAAATGTTGGCAAAAAAAATTGCTTCTTTAATCTTGAGGACCCTAGGTTCCACAGATAAGCATGACTATCCATGCCACTGACAGACTGAGTGTGGAGTAAAAACTGAGATGAGTAGGTACATTAATAAGGATACACTTGACAAGAAGGAACAGCATATTAGTTAACTGCCACTTAAAACACTGAGTACTTACAAATGTTCTGAAGTTAGCTTTCCCAGGAGCATCTCAGAAACTGATCAATGTCATCAGACCCAGGTGCCACCGCCTTTCTGCTCAGTCACCCAGAAGATGCCCTTTTTTTGTTTCTTGTCTGGTTGTCTTATGTCCACATGGCGGCTGCTGCCACCACCTGCTTCATGTTGCCTCGTAGTAGCTTCGCATGAGGGAAGGTCACTCCAGGTACTTTTTAAGTAAAGGAGTACAGTCTTTTTTCAGAGCTCATTGGCAGAGTCACCTTATATTTCCCTGGGCAGAATAGGTTCCGTGCTTACTGGTAAGGCTGTCATGAGGACCTGTCATCTCAAAGCTAGGCACAGTCACATCAAAGCAGAAACAGCACATCCTTATTACAGTTTTGCAAGATGAGCAAAGGGGCCTCACAAAAAAATAGCTACTCA
>NW_012099510.1:384478-387328 GCF_000951045.1 Mandrillus leucophaeus | reverse complement strand
AGCACCACAGCCTCCACCAGGGCTTAAATAGATATTTACACTCGAATTTAAATATATATCTATACTCATAGGCTTCTATATATATCTACAACTCTATGCTTACATAGTTATCTACACCCCAACACTTATATAAATATCTGTTTTCCTAATTTACATAGTTATTTGTGTCCCTAAGCTTATACGGATATCTATACCTACAACTTAAATAGATATTTACACCCTAACTTATATAGCTATTTACACCTCTAACTTATATAGATATCCATAACCCTAGACTTATACAAATATTTACACTCCTAAACTTGTCTAAATACCAAATGCCTAATTTAAATATACCCCAACACTCTGAAACTTATATAGATATCAACAGATCTAATTTATCTATACTTCTCAAATGACATATTTACACTCCTAAATTTAAATGAATATCTATACCACCAATTTATATAGATATCTATACCCCTAAACTTATATCAGTATTGTTCTAAAATAAAGTTTTAATTTTTACAACTCTAAAATTGCAACCAAGTGGCAAGAACCGGGTTTTCCTACTATAACGTTCCTATATTAGAAGGTAGATATCATCACTGATAAGTGGCTAGGCTGTCATCAAGAAAAAGAAATATACAGTTTAAAGAGTCAGAATTTTTTCTGAAGCCCATAATTTCTGTCTGTATAGCTTTACTCCCATTTGCCCATCTGGTTTGTCCAGATGGAATTTGTTGCTCTTATACTACCATCTGTGTTAGAAATTGACTGATACTACATAGCCTAATAATTAGATGAAGATATATAAGGAGTTTTGAAAAATCACCTTGTGGAGATGATAGCTTTGTTAGGGGTAAGTTTCGATTTGTGACCTAATGAAATATAGTACAAACTCTCTATCGAATTTGAATAATCACTTATCAGAGAAGGAAGGTGGAGATAAATAGTCCTGTGTCTTCTGAAAAAGAGAAAAAATAATCAAAGAACTATTCTGGTCACAGATACACTGCCTCCCTCCCAAACAAAACAAAACATAATAAAAAATGTTGGCAAAAAAAATTGCTTCTTTAATCTTGAGGACCCTAGGTTCCACAGATAAGCATGACTATCCATGCCACTGACAGACTGAGTGTGGAGTAAAAACTGAGATGAGTAGGTACATTAATAAGGATACACTTGACAAGAAGGAACAGCATATTAGTTAACTGCCACTTAAAACACTGAGTACTTACAAATGTTCTGAAGTTAGCTTTCCCAGGAGCATCTCAGAAACTGATCAATGTCATCAGACCCAGGTGCCACCGCCTTTCTGCTCAGTCACCCAGAAGATGCCCTTTTATTGTTTCTTGTCTGGTTGTCTTATGTCCACATGGCGGCTGCTGCCACCACCTGCTTCATGTTGCCTCGTAGTAGCTTCGCATGAGGGAAGGTCACTCCAGGTACTTTTTAAGTAAAGGAGTACAGTCTTTTTTCAGAGCTCATTGGCAGAGTCACCTTATATTTCCCTGGGCAGAATAGGTTCCGTGCTTACTGGTAAGGCTGTCATGAGGACCTGTCATCTCAAAGCTAGGCACAGTCACATCAAAGCAGAAACAGCACATCCTTATTACAGTTTTGCAAGATGAGCAAAGGGGCCTCACAAAAAAATAGCTACTCAGAATTCTACAACTGCTATTGAAAGGCACATATCCAAGCCCTGTTTTATTTTCACAAAGATATTTTCTCATGCTGCTGTATGACTCTCTCTTCTACAACATCCTTAGAGGGCTAAACATTGGGTGACTTTTTCCAGCTCATGAACAATTTCTCAGCACAGTAAGCTCTGAGCAGTGGGACAACAGAACCTAGAAAGTGGGGAAAGTGATTATTTCATTTATTATTAAAGAAATATAACTGACACAATTGTGGATATTTATGTGGTACAATGCGATGTTTTGAGGCATTGTATAATGATCAACTTGGGATAATTACCATATCTATCACTTTAAATATTAATCCTGTTTGCGGTGACAACATTCAAAATCTTCTAAGTATCTTGAAATAGACACTACATTCTTATTTGCTATAGTCACCCTACTTAATAGACTATAGAACTGTGTAATAGAACACCAAAACAAGGTGAAAGTGATTCTTAAAGCATAGGACATAAAAATTTGAGAGCCTCTGAAGGATCCCTTTGGCTTGCTACCTTGCATCTCTGTCTTAGGTCTGAGAGAGAACAGAGCATTTCTGTGGATAGCCATAATGCTATGGACTGAAAGTTTGTGTCTCTCTAAATGGATGTGTTGAGACCCCCATCTCTGATGTGATAGTGATGGTAAATTTTGTATCAACTTCATTTGGCTATGGAATGGACAGTTAGCTGGTAAACCATGATTTTGGGGTGTTTTACTAGGCACTGGAGTCCTAGTTGCCTCTTAACTCCTTCTAAACTATCCTCTTCAGTCCCGTATTCATTCACCCTGTGAGGGTGTTTCAGGACGAGACTAGCATTTGAACCAGTGTACTGAGAAAAGAGAGTTCTCACCAATGTGGGCAGGTGTCATCCCCGTGAGGGCCAAATAGAATAAAAAGCACACAGATGAACTTTCTCTCTCTTCTTGAGCTAAGGCATCCATCTCCCGCTCTCAGTCATTGTAGCTTCTGGGTTTGGGTCTTAGGACTCTGCAGTGATCCCTGCTCCACTGTTAGGCTTTTGGACTTGAACTGAATTGCCCACTGGAGTTTCTGGTTCCAGCTTGCAGACAACACCATATCATGGTTCTTCTCAGCCTCTGTAATCACATGAACCAATTCCCATAATACACCTGCTCTTGGATATTGATATATTCTACTGGTTCTGATTCTCTGGGGAACCCTTAC
>NW_012099510.1:383278-384428 GCF_000951045.1 Mandrillus leucophaeus | reverse complement strand
GACCACTAAGAGCTATCAGAATGTACCAATCCTGGAGAGGGAGTCAGGACATATAGCACACCAACTACCAACACCTGTGACATGTTTAAAACAAGATCTAGTACATGGCTCTTGGTAGGAACGTAAATTAGTACAGCTACTATGGAAAACAGTATGGAGGTTCTTCAAAAATCTAAAAATAGAACTACTGTATGATCCAGCAATCCTACTACTATGTATATACCTAAAGGAAATGAAATAAGTATGTTAAAGAGATAGCTGCAGTCCCATGTTTATTGTAGCACTATTCACAATAGCCAAGATATAGAATTAACCTATGTTGATTCATTCATTAACAAATGAATGAATAATGAAAACGTGGTATATACACAACTGAATACTATTTAGCCATAAAAATGAATGAAATTCTGTAATTGACGGCAACATGAGCTTGAAAGGCATTATGTTAAGTGAAATAAACCAGGCACAGAAAGATAAATACCACATGTTTTCATCCATGTGTGAAAGTTAAAAAGCTGATCTCAGAAGTAGAGAGTGAACTAGTGGTTACTACAGATGGAAGGGGTAGCCAAATTTTGGTTAACAGATACAAAAATATAGCTAAATAGGAGGAATCAGCTCTAGTGTTTATAGCACTGGAGAATGACTATAATTAACAACAATTTGTTGTATATTTTCAAATATCTAGAAGAGCAGATTTTGAATGTTCTCAACATAAAGAAATAATATATGTTTGAGGTGATCAATATGCTAATTACCCTATTTTAATCATCACACGTTGTATACAAGTATCAAAATATCACACTGATGTACAATTAGTATGTGTCAATTAAAAATAACAATAAAATCAAAAAGCAAAAAAAGTTAAAAAAAAAATGAGGAGGAAGGTGGAAGGTGGCTTTGGAGTAACACCAGAAAGTGATTTTCTTAATAATTTTAAACTAATTTTTGCACCAAATATATCTATCTATCTATCTATCTATCTATCTATCTGTCTATCTATTTTTATTATACTTTAAATTCTGGGGTACATGTGCCAAATCTTTATGGATGAATATATGAATAAATAAGTTATTTACAAAAAGTATACATATTTGAAGTTGAGAGAGATCTGAGAACTTATGTCTTTGATTTTCCTTCATCTTACAGA
>NW_012099510.1:371860-382603 GCF_000951045.1 Mandrillus leucophaeus | reverse complement strand
CTGGAGTCCTAGTTGCCTCTTAACTCCTTCTAAACTATCCTCTTCAGTCCCGTATTCATTCACCCTGTGAGGGTGTTTCAGGACGAGACTAGCATTTGAACCAGTGTACTGAGAAAAGAGAGTTCTCACCAATGTGGGCAGGTGTCATCCCCGTGAGGGCCAAATAGAATAAAAAGCACACAGATGAACTTTCTCTCTCTTCTTGAGCTAAGGCATCCATCTCCCGCTCTCAGTCATTGTAGCTTCTGGGTTTGGGTCTTAGGACTCTGCAGTGATCCCTGCTCCACTGTTAGGCTTTTGGACTTGAACTGAATTGCCCACTGGAGTTTCTGGTTCCAGCTTGCAGACAACACCATATCATGGTTCTTCTCAGCCTCTGTAATCACATGAACCAATTCCTATAATACACCTGCTCTTGGATATTGATATATTCTACTGGTTCTGATTCTCTGGGGAACCCTTACAAATACAGTGGTGGTATTATTGTATGAAGAGATGGGGCCTTTGGGAGGTGATTAGGACGTGAGGGTGGAGGTGTCATAAGTGGGATTCACTCCTTATAAGTGGAGACATAAAGGAGACGATCTCTCTCTACTGTATGAAGATGCAGCAAGAAGGCATCCCTCTGCAAACCAGTAATGAGGCCTTCACCAATAATGAAATCTGCTGACAGCTTGATCTTGGACTGTCCAGCCTTCAGAACATTGAGAAATGAATGCTTGTTGTTTAAGTGACCCAGTGGATGGGATGGCAGCCAGTAGTTCCGGCAGCCAGATCTGACTAAGAAACAGTCAGAGGGAAGGCTAGGTGTTCATTTCCGTGTCCCCAGAAGCTCCTGTGTCACCTTCCTCTGGGCTTCATCCTGGCCTGCTGGTTTCCACTAATTGGTTGTTAAAAGTCCCTTTGTGTCCTGGGGGATTAAATCTGCCTGTCGCTCACTTTAAGATTTGCCTCCAAAAGCCATAAATGCTGGTTCCAACATGCAAGTCCACATGAGGCAAAGCCCTTCAGACAAATTCTGGACCTTAGGGGACAACAAACTTTCCATTCATTTTTTTTTTTTTTTTGATTTCAGGATTTTTGAGAAGCATGTATTATTTCCAGGGGACAATATATATAATAAAGAAAAACCTATAGATTAGAGGGAGAAAGTAGAAAAACCTCTAAGTTTATGTGACAACATAAACATGTCAAATCATGGCTTCATAAATTATATTACCATAGTCTACTGAAAGGTGTGAATAAAGATTGTAATTATCTCTCAGTTTTCAAAAGACCTTTATGAAATAAATCATCTTGGGATTTTTGAAAACTTGTATAAAATCAAGAGTTAAATGATTTCTATTTTAAACAATTGAAGTTTTTATTCTCAAGGCATGATTAAAACAAACGTCTCATTCAGTGGCGGTAACTCTGGAGGACCCTACCAATAAGTATTTCATGCTCACAGTGCATTATTTGGACCGTTGCACACTTTTAATCTCTTCCTATGTCAATGTCCTTTTATTTATTCTGATTGCTTCAAGAATAATATTTCAATTAGGGCTAATGATTTCAACAAGTGTGTTCAACACCTAGTAATCCCCTTTCACAGGAAGAAGGCATACCACGAGAAAGGCAGCCTGAAACGTTGTAGAAATGAGGAGGAAGGTGGAAGGTGACTTTGGAGTAACACCAGAAAGTGATTTTATTAATAATTTTAAACTAATTTTTGCACCAAATCTATCTATCTATCTATCTATCTATCTATCTATCTATCTATCTATCTATCTATTTTTATTATACTTTAAGTTCTGGGGTACATATGCCAAATCTTTATGGATGAGTATATGAATAAATAAGTTATTTACAAAAAGTATACATATTTGAAGTTGAGAGAGATCTGAGAACTTATGTCTTTGATTTTCCTTCATCTTACAGAATTATAAATTGAGATAGTGTGCTTGGATAACTTATAAAAAATGACGCTGGCATTTTCTGATAGAACCATATCTAGAACTTTGAAGACTTGATTCAGTATTCCTTCCATACTACTACACTAAATCTGAATCAGAAAAATTGATGAACCAATAAATAGGTTTCATATCTTCCCTTGTTAGGACATTCAGTAACACTCACAGAAATTAAGAACTTCTTCACACAGCCTATTCTTAGTCCTTTCTGCTGCAACATGTCCACTCATCTGAAACAGCATTTTTAATCTGAAGATAGTTATAATTTCTTACTCACTCACCTGTTCGCTAAGCTAAGTCACCTCCATAAATCATTGTCATATGCAGTAGCTGTATTTCTTTTTTTTCTGTGAAAATCTGGGCATTCTATTATTTTACGAGATCCAAAGATAGCTCTGTCTCTTTTCATAATTCAGTTGGGATCCCACAAGGGCAGATTCTGTTTGTCCACAATGGATTCACTGCTATTTGTTTCCTGTTTGTACCTTACCTATGTTCCATACAACAAATTAAGAGTATCACACCTGTTTTGTATCCATATCTATGATTAAAACTAAGAGCACTTGCCCTTATGGGTTATCTTCTTCTTCTGGTCAAGGGAAATAATACACTTTCCCTCTCTCAAGCTAGGTGTAACCACATGACTAATTCCGGCTTATGAGGAATGAATGCACACGTTCTGTACCATTTCTGGCCTCAATCTCCCATAGACCATCTGAGACCCTTCTCTTCTCTTTCTTCTTGTCAGGTGCACTGAGGAGGCTCCAGGCTCCAGATGGAGAAGCCACAGAGTGATGGAGCTGTCTTCTGCCTGAATTGCCAGGAAGACCTTTGACCTGGAACATACAACTGATTTTACGTGAGTGAAAAGTAACGCTTTAAAGACTTCAAGATTCTTTGTTTCTACCATAGTATGTGGCTTATTCTGGCTCATAGCTTTAATTAGAATACTTTATTATTTTTTAGGATTTTTAAAAATTTAAGTCTGAGAGAGTAAAGTTCATTGATTTATTTTTCTAGTGATTCATTTTTTATACTTGGTTCCAGGCAGTTTGCTAAGAGCTAGAAACCTCAAAATAAACAGAACCCAGCTGTTCCCTGTAGGTCTGGAAGCAGGAAGTCTGAGGCAGGAAACAAACAGTAGCACAACCAAGAGATAGATGCTAAAATAGAGGCATGAGTACAGCACTATGGAGAACCAAGAAGCAAGGGCTTAATTCTGTCTGGAAAGTTACAATGGCTATATGAAGAGTTGAGCTTAAATAAGGGATGCATATGCATTGATTCATTGGGTAAAAGTTACCAGAAGAACATACCACAGAAAGGAAATAGCATATTCAGTGGTACAGCATGAGAAACAAACATATTAAAGTTTCCAGGCAAATCTAAGATGGAGGCAATGTTTGGAGATGAAGGTAGAGCAGCAGGCAGGGATCAGATCACGGAGGTCTCGTGTGCCATGATGTGGGTTGTGGTAGAGAACTTGCGGATGTCTGTTAGTAAGTAGGCTTTACCTTGATTGCTATCTGTGGTGGTTGTGTGGTGAATACTTGAAGTGCTGGCTAAGATGGATTCAAACAGTGTATACACTTAGTATGTGAAGTCCACCATGGGAGAGTAGAGATGCAGCATTACATGATCTAATATTTGCAGTGAATTAGCAGAAATCCAGTACACATGGGAGTAATTCATTCACTAAAGACCACAGCAAATATTTAGGATTTTACACGGCCTTGTAACTGTGATTGATGAGGAAATATGTGGAATTCTGTGTAATTGTGCTCTCAAATCAGCTGACAGGTGACATATTTTTAAAAAGGCAGAAACAAAAAATAATAAAATCCTTAAGAGACCTGCAGGATTTTTTTTTTCCTTCTTTTTGGCTTTTTAAAGAAAAAATAATTGTTAACAAAACCAAAACAAGAAAATTCAAGTAATAAAGTGGAAAAATGCATAGTCTCCAAATTTTATCATTCAGGAAAAATTGTTATTAGGAATTGGGGATCTCCATTCCAGACAGGACTCCATGTGTATACACAGAGACTGATTGAGAAGTGAATGGTTTGGAGCTATGTTGGGGATGCAAGCTTGGGAGTATGAAACTCTATCCTAGGCTATTGCATATCTGTTTACAGGAATTAATACTATTTTGTGGAGATTCTCTACATGGAAGAACCTGATGGTTAAGACGGAAACCACAGACTACCACACATTTAAGCTCTGGTCCACACATTATTCTTTAGATTCAAAAATTGAGTGTTTATGAAATTGGCTTTTTGTTCAGGATCACACAGCTGTTTGAGACAATAATATAATGTATACCTGACCTAATGTGATGTTTTACTTGACCATGTTGTCTGGTACAGGTCATTGTCAAACCCTTTGGTTTGAGATTTATCTCCACAAATTGGGAATTTGTTTATTAAAAACAGGAGAAACATTTGTCTAGGGCAATCACGGCTTTCTGAACAGATGGCTAAACCCCCAGAAACTGAAATACCATGTGTTTCCCTTTAAAAACAGAATCTATAAATGTTGAATCTAAAAAGGCACATATGGATTGTCTGAACAGACCACCATTCATTTTATTAAATCACATAGTAGGTAGATTTCTCATTTTTTTTCTGAGACAGTGTTTTGCTCTTCTTGCCCAGGCTGGAGTGCAATGGTGCAATCTCAGCTAACCTCAACCTACACCTCCCAGGTTCAAACGATTCTCCTGCCTCAGCCTCCATAGTAGCTGGGATTACAGGCATGTGCCACCATGGCCAGCTAATTTTGTATGTTTAGTAGAGGCAGGGTTTCTCCATGTGGGTCGGACTGGTTTCGAACTCCCAATCTCAGGTGATTCCCCCACCTGGGCCTCCCAAAGTGCTGGGATTACAGGTGTGAACCACCGCGCCTGGCCAATTTCTCTAATTTTTATAATTAGTAATTGTTTAGGATATGACTATTCTCACTGCATTCTAATATAGATTGTTGATGAGTTCCCAGCTTAACCTTCTGTTGGTGAACACCCAAAGTTCCCCACTTGCCTTATAGGCCTGGAGACCTGAGAGGGTGTGTACAGAAGGTGAGAAAAATCCAAAAGCAATTGTGGAGAAAAGATGAAGAATGTTGCAGCTCTATCCCAGCAACCAGTAAACTAGAGACTTGTTTTAAACATCAAAGTTATATGACAAAAATGGTTACCACCAAAATATTACAGCACATGAAGAAGATAAAGAATCAATGTTTGAAGCCTTAAAGAAAATTATGTTCAATTGACAATAGTTTACAAACAAGCAATAGCTTACTGTCATAACTTACTGTTAACTTTCACATTACTCTAAAAAAGACCGTAGACCTGGAGTTATATACTGTAACATAAAGATGCAATGAAAGCAATTATTGTCTATTTAAAATCAGAACTACGAAGTTTATGTAGTTTAAAAATGTTTGATAATTTATGTTTCAAAGACTGTCAGAGAAAGTATAAGAGCAAAAGGGCCAGAAAAACAGTGCCACGGTGAATAACAGCTGGGTACAGATAGTTTTTATGTGTTCTCACCATGCATCTTCATTTAAAGGGGCATGCAAAGGAGATGCCAACCAAAGGCTTTTGATTGCGTTTGCATATGGTATATGCCCTTAGGGAATAATTCTGGATTACTTAGGGATAGCCACAAACTAATAAGAAAGAGATACCCTATCATCTATTTTACCATTTAACACAACAAAACCTGCAGTCTTCTTGACATGGATTTACTACTGCTAGCATCTCTTCTGGTCCACAATATGACACGAATTTACTTTTCTAATGCATTCTGTGTAAATACATGTCTGGCGAGAAATATTTTATCTGATGGGCATCTCAATGGAAAATTTTATTTCTAAGGTAGGAGGAACTTAAAGTGGTCAAAGAAATATGGCTATAATAAAATATATGTTCTAGAGGAAAAGTGAAGATAACAGCAGCTGCAGAGAGAAAAATCCAGAAAATAATAAAATATATTTATAAATTTTTAAAAAATGAGGAAGGTCTTAATAGATGTGTTTATTTGAAAGCTATAAATGCAACAGAGGGTTTTTTTAAAATTCAGAACTCCTATATTTTTCTTTGGGGACAGAAATATTAGCAGTAATGGGGTGAATCACAGAGGCAAGAGAAACCTACAGAAATAGACCTGTGCACTTTATAAAGGCATATAAACTTCACAGTAAAAATTCAAGGAGTGTGTACTCTGAGATGAAAAATGGTAAATTTAACCTCAGGGTTTGATTGGCTTTAAATTGATAGAATAGGAGAAAAACGAAATGCCATAGCAGAGATTGGATGTGAAGTCTCAGCCAGCCTGGTGACTAATCCTTAATTCAGATGGCTGAGAAATTGACTCTCCAGACACACTACTCACTGGTGTACAATTAATTTGTGATCTAGCCCTGCCCAGCAGGATGGGTTCAGGTCCAGGTCCTCCCCAGCTGAATTTCCCATTCAGAGGTAGTTTTGAGGTCACAGAAGCAATACCCCTGTACTGAACAAGGAATTGGGCAAGCACTGAGGGGATAAAGCAAAGCAATGGAGGAAAATAACAGCTATCCTTCCAAATGACTGAGTTCTAATCAGTTTCTGCCTGTGCTGCTACACTGGGTTCTATCCATGTGACCAAACACTTTTCACAGAAACACAAGGCACCCAACTCATAAGAGTAACATAGGGGAATACTGACAATGACGGCAATGCTGTAAATAAAAATTAGTATGATACCACTCAACATTTAACATTTTAATAGAACTTATAGTGTTCAGGAAATATTTAAAGCTTACGTTTTTATTTCATTTTATAACAGTGCTGTTTTGGAAGGCAGGGAGTAATTGACAAAGAAAATTATCCTACGTTGTTCAATGAAAACTGACAGTGAAAGAAAGAAATTAAGTATTTGGCTGGACGCGGGGGCTCACGCCTGTAATCCCAGCACTTTGGGAGGCCGAGACGGGTGGATCACGGGGTCAGGAGATCGAGACCATCCTGGCTAACACAGTGAAACCCTGCCTCTACTAATACAAAAAAAAAAAAAAAAATAGCCGGGCATGATGGCAGGTGCCTGTAGTCCCAGCTACACTGGAGGCTGAGGCAGGAGAATAGCTTGAACCTGGGAGGTGGAGCTTGGAGTGAATTGAGATGGCACCACTGCACTCTGGGCCTGGGCGACAGAGCGAGACTCTGTCTCAAAAAAAAAAAAGAAAAAAAAATTAAGTCTTTGAAAAATAAGACTGGTGAATTAATCAGCAGATTGTGTTCCCTCTTATGTCTTGTTAAAATCCTTCCTATTAGCAGGGTAAGATGACTGAGATTTATCCACTTAAATAAATAATTTTTTTTCTCCTTTCTTATTGCTTTTACTTTTTTTTCCCCTCAGAAGAAAAGGTCATGGAAAAGGTGAAGGCCATTTATATGGGCAGGGAGGGTTTTTGCTCATTATTGATCTTTTTAAATAGTTTTATTGATACTTGTTTTAAAGGTTATGCCAGTTTGAATCTCCTGAGAAAAAAGCTGCTAAGATAAAGTTGAGAATGCAAGAGACTTAACGATGAAAGATAAAGTTGGTCTGAGAAAACTTTAAAAATTCAATGTTGATCTGATGTCTGTGAAGGACAGGAGGATAGGGAAAGTAGAAATTGGTCGAAGCACACTGTGTCTGAAAAGTGTCCTACCTAGGACAGAAATGGCCAGGCCCTGCTACTTTCACACTCTCATTATTTAAGGACTTCCCAGGTAGTGTGGCACCAGATTGAATGTTGAAGCATATCCTGTGGCATAACATCAGGTCCTTCCTTGAGGAAGAGACTAACAAAAGACTCCCTTGACTGACAAGGTACACTTACGCTGTGAGAATCCATGTCCTCAAACATATTTGGTGGGCAGTTTCCCCAGCTTCACAGTAGGCCTTTCCTTCAGAGGAGGACTTGAAGACAAAAGTTAGTAGGATGAACATTTTTTTTTTCTCAAAGTCAAAAATACATCCTTAATGCCACATTTACATTAACAGCAAAATCATTTTCCACTCATATCAGCGAAGCATATTGTACTGGATTGTAGACATTATACCTTTCACTGGTACCGTGAATTTGGAACGCTGAATTAAAGTGAAACCCTAATGAAAATTTAAAAGAGAATGACACTCAGGCAGCCCAGGATTCAAGTTAGTCCCACAGTTGTATTTTTTCTTACCAAAAAATGTTTTAAGGTATATGAAGTTGTTGCCAACATTTAACAATTGGGAGATTTTTATATATGAGCCCTGGTAACTGTTTATTTTGAAAAACTCAAAGATCTGACCATACTGAATACTGATCCCATGTTTTTTTGTTTTTTGTTTTTTATAACTTTAAGTTCTGAGATACATATGCAGAAGGTATAGGTTTGTTACATAGATATACATGTGCCATGGTGGTTTACTGCACCCATCAACTAGTCATCCAGGTTTTAGGATAAACATTTCTAACACTGCCAGTGGTCACAAGGCACTGACTGGTTCTTGCCACTCCCTTCCCTATGCTTCATTCTACATCCTCCTGACGTGGCCTCAGAGGCTTCCCTTTTGCTGTTACTCATACCTTCATTATTGAAGAGCCCTAGCCCCTGCTAACCATTTCCTCTCAGGCCATGGTCGCAGCACTTGCTTAGTTCACAGTTGGGCAATCGAGTAGTAAAAGGAAATCAAGTTAATGGCCAGAATTTCATACATACTCCTGATGCCCCCATTGTATAACAGCAACCTTATATCCTCCAGCTAATCAGTCATACCTTGTCTTGATGGTGACTCCATTTCTTGCCTGCTGGCCCTTGCACATAAGGAGTTAATAGTGCCTTGATGGCTGCCCTTGAAACCCTATCTGTGTCCCCAGGCGCAAGTGCACTCCCTTTGGGGACCAAGGCTCCTAACTTTGCAGCAGTCACAGTTGTTCAGATGGGAAGGAAAAGTCTCTCATTGGGTCACTGAGAGTGATAAGTGGCATTTCTAGCCACCTGGTTCCTAGACACATGCATTCTTTGTACTGGACAACAGAAGCCCTCGCTCTTGGCGCCTCCTCCGCTTTGGCATCCACTCTGGCAGCGCTTGAGGAGCCCTTCAGTCTGCCATGGTATTGTGGGAGCCCCTCTCTGGGCTGGCCGAGGCCAGAGCCAGCTCTCAATGCTTGTGGGGAGGTGTGGAGAGAGCCGCGCAGGCGAGGACCGGCCAGCGCAAGTTCTGGGTTGGCGTGGGCTCCTCGGGCCCGCACTCGGAGCTGCGGGCCAGGGCTGCAGGCTCCCAGGCAGTGAGGGGCTTAGCACTTGGGCCAGCAGCTGCAGAGGGTGCCCCAGGTCCTCCAGCAGTGCCGGCCCGCCCGCTGCTGCAATAGAATTCTCCCCGGCCTCAGCTGCCTCCCCGCGGGGCAGGGCTTGGGACCTGCAGGCAGCCATGCCAGAGCCTCCCCACCCTCCTGCTGCGGGCTCCTGCGTGGCTGGAGCCTACCCAACGAGGACGGCCCCCTGTGCCTCGGAGTCTGGTCCCATCGACTACCCAAGGGCTGAGGAGTGCTGGCACACAGGGCAGGACTGGTGGGCAGCTCCAGCTGCAGCCCTGGTGCTTGATCCACTAGGTGAATCCAGCTGGGCTCCTGAGTCTAGTAGGGACTTGGAGAAAATTTATGTCTAGCTAAGGGATTGTAAATACACCAATCAGCACCCTGTGTCTAGGTCAAGGTTTGTGAATGCACCAGTCAGCACCCTGTGTCTAGCTCAAGGTTTGTAAATATACCAATCAGTACTCTGTATCTAGCAAGGTTTGTAAATGCGCCAGTAAGTACTCTGTATCTAACTAACCTAGTGGGGACTCAGAGAACTTTTCTGTCTAGCACTCTGTGTCTAGCTAAAGGATTGTAATCACACCAGTCAGCACTCTGTCAAAATGGACCAATCAGCTCTCTGTAAAATGGACCAATCAGGAGATTGTGGGTGGGGTCAGATAAGGGAATAAAAGCAGGCTGCCCCAGCGGTAGTGACAACCTGCTCCGGTCTCTTTCCATGCTGTGGAAGCGTTGTAGTTTCCCTGTTTATGGTAAATCTTGCAGCTGCTCACTGTTTGGGTCCACGCTGGCTTTATGAGCTGTAACACTCACTGTGAAGGTCTGCAGCTTCACTCCTGAAGTTAGCAAGACCGTGAACCCACTAGGAAAAAGAAACCACAGACACATCTGAACATCTGAAGGAACAAACTCCGGACTACCATCTTTAAGAACTGTAACAGTCACTGTGAGGGTCCGTGGCTTCATTTTTAGACACAGCAAGACCAAGAACCCATCAATTCAGGACACAATTTCTTATTCGGTAAGTATATTGCATTCTCCAAAATCACATTATTACTGGATATTGTCTCTGAGTTGCTCCTTCAGCTGAGGCTTCCACAGGTCAGTCCAACACTGTGTTAGGATGGTTTTGAATGATGCATTGTGCAACATAACTAGTGGAACCTATGGTTATAGGCCCGCTTCTGCAGCTTCTTCACTGTAAAATGAATTCCCTGGTCAGAAGCTATGTTGCAAGGAACTTAATGCCTGTGAATCAAGAATTTTGTAAGCTCCAGATTACGGTATTTATTGTGATTCTATAGGTTATAAAGGCAGTCCGTACCTAGAATTTGTCTATTCCTGAAAAAAATAAATACAAGACTGCAGATTTCCATTGAAATAAATTTATTACCAAGTAGTTGTTTGGTCTCCCCCAAAAATGATGGTGAATTGAGTTTTCAGTATCAAACCCTGTTGCTGG
>NW_012099510.1:365622-369835 GCF_000951045.1 Mandrillus leucophaeus | reverse complement strand
TATCTTAATGGTTATAGACACTGTCTCTTATTCTTTTTCTTTTCCCCAGAATAATTTACTTTCGTAACTGAAGATTTGCAAAGCTGAACTTTTTCCTTTCCTGGGAACTTCATGCTGGTGGGGTGCTTGAATTATTCGATATCTGTGATGTCTATCTGAGTGACTGTCTGTTGATTACCAAGGTAGTAATAACTATTTGTTGAATGAAAGTCGGATATATGAAGAAATAAATGCTTGAGAATAGAGTGAGGGAAGTAAAAAAAAAAAAAAAAACCCAAAAAAACAAACAAACAAACAAACAAAAAAACAGGAAGATGCAGGGCAGCATCTATAGCAGTAATACTAAGACAAAACGTGAAACTCGTATTATGTATTCCACACTGTGCTAAGTAGACTGCATGCATTACCATTTAATCATCATGAACATCTTCCTAAAATACATCATTGAAGAATTTAAGTTTTGAAAATGTTAAACAAACTGTACAAGAGCTCCAGTTGTAACTTCTAGTACCAAAACCCCACTTAAATCTCCAAAGATAAAAATGTATTTCTATCAAAGACGTGCTTCCCTGATGCTAAAATGTTGCTCAGGAGACTTTGATTAACCAGACATCTATTATTAAGCCCATTATTAACTCAGTTTAAATGCACAGATTTTGTAAGAAAGCCAGTTAGTAAAGAATGTCCTTCATTTGCTAAGGTAGGGACTTGATGTCAAGACAACTGTTACCTCCAAGTTATTAGTAGTTTTATTTTAAAATATTCCTTTCCTTCATTTGTTGTAAGAAACTTGCTTTACACTGGAGGCGTGAAATAAAGCCCCAAAATATATTACTGTACATGAAATTCACACTTCTGATGATATTTGAAAATGTATATATAAATATCGTGCCAGGCGGAAAGTATTTCCTCAGATGGCCAAGTAAAATATTTATTTCTAGAAGGGAAGAAGGCAGGCAGGAAGAAGACATACAGCAGCAATAAAAGGTGCCTCCCATGAAAGGCCTCATTGACATCAGCATAAATGCTGCCAGAAACAAAATAAATTTTGTATAGAAATAAGTAGGAGAAATGTGCTAATCCATTTATCTGAGAATAGAGAGCTACAGCAATGTGCTGACATCTTCCTGCCCATCAGCAGATTTTTGACTGTCAGTGGGAAAACATCTGTATGTGTAGCAGTGAGGACCATAAGAGAGAAATAGTGTCATCGGACCATTCTAATCTTGGGGTCATGTCTATGAGGAAAGAGGAAAATAAGAATCGTGCTCAATGTAAAAACCTTGGAGCTATGAAATCATCTACACTTGTTTACTGTGGCTTTCGGAGCTTATTTCACTTCTTAGAGTTTCAGTATTTTTATCTGTAAATTGAGGAAAGAATAATTTCAAGATGGTGGTAAGAGTTAAATGAGATGACGTATGGAAAGACAGGTATTGTAGACATTGGCACATAATTAATTCTCTACCATGTCAGTATATTTTCTTCTCAATAATGAGAGAAAATTATAAAAGCAAAAACTGTGTAGTGTTATTGCTAGAGCAGGGCATATTCTTAATCTCTCATTAAGCTGCACTATCTTTTTGAGTGATTATTATATATTCTGTAATGTTGTGGAAGCAGCCTACGAGATGGCCGAAGATGCCCCACCTCCCAGTGTGCATGTTCTGTGTCCTTGTGTAATCCACTTCTCTTGAGTATAGACCATACCAAGAGACTCTCATCTAATCAATGAAACACAGCAAACCGGATACAGTGCAACTTTTCAATACTAGATTACAAGAGATTCTGATTTACATCTTGTTTGTTCTTTATCGACTTGCTCTCTGGCTTGTTGTAAAGAAAGCCAGCTGCCATGTTGTGAGCTGCTGTGTGGTGAGAACTTAATGGCAATAAATTGAGAAAAGCCTCCAGTCAACAGTCAATG
Organism: Mandrillus leucophaeus; assembly: GCF_000951045.1. Lineage (NCBI taxonomy): Eukaryota > Metazoa > Chordata > Mammalia > Primates > Cercopithecidae > Mandrillus > Mandrillus leucophaeus. The sequence goes on along the minus strand of NW_012099510.1, from coordinate 367,908 downwards.
AGAAAATGAGGCTTTCAATCCTAAAGCATGTAGGGAAACGGAATCCTGCAAGGACCAAGTAAGCAAGCTAGGAAGAGAAGCTTTATCAGAATCAAATCCTTGATGGAATAACTGCAGTCCCCGCCAACAGCATGACTGCAGCTTTGTGAGAGAACCTGAGCCAAATCAAATCAAGTATACTGTGCCCAGACTCCATTATTATCTCATGTGAGATAATAAATGTATGTTGTTTTTAAGCCATTATACTTGGGGTAATTTGGTATGGAGCAAAAGATAACTAACACAACTGTTTTAGATGCTATAGGGATGTAAGGAAAATTGGAGATACTAATACATTAATAAATGTATGTTAATATCTTTAATGACCTAAAATATTGTTAGGGCACAATTCTAGGCAGATATGTTCCTAAACTTCAGGTTGCTAAATGCTTCAGTGTATGAGATTAATGAGATCTTAATACTCCTGATAAAAGCAAGGCTGTGAAAATGATAGCAGACAGACAAAAGAAACTGCTTATCTTTCCCCCATTTTGTTTCTCTTGTCTAGGCCTTCCAAATTATTTTGATTTTGGTGTTTGTTCCTGGACTTTTATTGGTGTTTTCTGCTTCATTTTTTTTAACATATTGATAAAAATATCAAAGTCGATAATATACATAAAATCAAGTCAAAATATCAAAATAGCATTTGACAAAAGCAATACTTTGTCATTCAGCCCACACAGGGAAATTACTTTGATTGTGCATATGTTTATGTTTATATCTGATGTCAGCTACCGCTGTAACCCTAAATAATACACGTATGTCTCTTGTTCTTAATGGTTAATATTCAAAAGTACCTATTTTGATGCAACTGGAAATGGAATTAGGTTTTTAATATCTTTTTCAAGGAGTATATTGTTAGTGTATAAAATGCAAAATATTCTTGTATGTTGATTTTGTATCCTGCAACTTTACCGAGTTTATTAGTTCTAATAAGTTTTTGGTGGTGCGATTAGAATTTTCAATATTTAATATAATGTCATCTGCAAACAGAGACAATTTTATTTTTCCTTTGCAATTTGGTTGCATTTTATTTATTTTTCTTGTCTAATTACTCTGGCAAAGACTTCCAGAAGCCTATTCCATAGAAGTTGCCAAAGTGGGCATCTTGGTTTTGTTCCTGAATTTAAAGGAAAAATGTTCAGCAGTTCACCTTAGAGTATGATGTTACCTGTGGGCTCTTCATATATGCTCTTTATTGTGTAGACGTACATTACTTCTACATCAAATTCTTGAGCATTTCTTGTCATGAAAGAGTGTTGAAATTTGTTGGATGCTCTTCTGCTTCTATCGTGATGATTGTATGTTTTTGGTCCTTCATTCTGTTAATGTATTGCATCACATTAATTGATTTGTGTATGTTAAACCATCCTTGCACCTCAGGAGTAAATCCCTGCTTGGTCACAGTGTATAATTTTTTAAATGTGTTCTTAATTTTTATATGTTAGTATTTTGTGGAGATGTTTGCATATATGTTCATGAGGGATATTGGCTCATAATTTTTTATGAGCTTGTTTGACTTTGGTATCAGAATAATATTGGTCTCCTAAAATCAGTCTGGAAATGTCCCTGCCTCTTTAATTTTTTGATGATTTTAAGAAGAATTAGTATGTGTTATTCTTCAAATGTTTGGTAAAATTCATCAGGAAAACCATCAGATCCTGAGCTTTTGCTTATTTGGATGTTTTTGATTGCTGACTAAATTGCCTTACTTATTATCGGCCCATTTAGATTTTCTGTTTCTTCATAATTTAATCTTCATAAGATGCCTGTTTTAATAATTTATTCATTTCATCCAGTTTATCAAATTCATTGGCATACAATGCTTATAACAGTCTCTTATAATAATTTATATTTCTGAGGAATCAATCATTATGTCTCCTTTCATTTATAGTTTTATTAATGTCAGTTATCTCTCTTTTCACTTATACTAGCTAAAGATTTGCAAATTTTGTCTTTGAAAGCAACTAATTCTTTGTTTTATTTTAAATTGTTTTTTATTTTATATTTTATTTATACTCTGCTTTTATTTTCTTTCTTTTGCTAACTCTAGGCTTCCTTTGTTATTTTTCTAGTGCTTTGAGGTATAATGTTAGGTTGTTTATTTGGGATTTTTAAAAATGTAGGCATTTATTGCTATAAATGTCCTTCTTGGATCTGCCTTTGCTGCATCCCATACATTTTCATATGCTGTGTTTCCATTTTTCTTTCTCTTAAGATTTTACTCTAGTTACAAAACATGGAGAT
>NW_012099510.1:357569-363902 GCF_000951045.1 Mandrillus leucophaeus | reverse complement strand
TTGATAAAAATATCAAAGTCGATAATATACATAAAATCAAGTCAAAATATCAAAATAGCATTTGACAAAAGCAATACTTTGTCATTCAGCCCACACAGGGAAATTACTTTGATTGTGCATATGTTTATGTTTATATCTGATGTCAGCTACCGCTGTAACCCTAAATAATATACGTATGTCTCTTGTTCTTAATGGTTAATATTCAAAAGTACCTATTTTGATGCAACTGGAAATGGAATTAGGTTTTTAATTTCTTTTTCAAGGAGTATATTGTTAGTGTATAAAATGCAAAATATTCTTGTATGTTGATTTTGTATCCTGCAACTTTACCGAGTTTATTAGTTCTAATAAGTTTTTGGTGGTGCGATTAGAATTTTCAATATTTAATATAATGTCATCTGCAAACAGAGACAATTTTATTTTTCCTTTGCAATTTGGTTGCATTTTATTTATTTTTCTTGTCTAATTACTCTGGCAAAGACTTCCAGAAGCCTATTCCATAGAAGTTGCCAAAGTGGGCATCTTGGTTTTGTTCCTGAATTTAAAGGAAAAATGTTCAGCAGTTCACCTTAGAGTATGATGTTACCTGTGGGCTCTTCATATATGCTCTTTATTGTGTAGACGTACATTACTTCTACATCAAATTCTTGAGCATTTCTTGTCATGAAAGAGTGTTGAAATTTGTTGGATGCTCTTCTGCTTCTATCGTGATGATTGTATGTTTTTGGTCCTTCATTCTGTTAATGTATTGCATCACATTAATTGATTTGTGTATGTTAAACCATCCTTGCACCTCAGGAGTAAATCCCTGCTTGGTCACAGTGTATAATTTTTTAAATGTGTTCTTAATTTTTATATGTTAGTATTTTGTGGAGATGTTTGCATATATGTTCATGAGGGATATTGGCTCATAATTTTTTATGAGCTTGTTTGACTTTGGTATCAGAATAATATTGGTCTCCTAAAATCAGTCTGGAAATGTCCCTGCCTCTTTAATTTTTTGATGATTTTAAGAAGAATTAGTATGTGTTATTCTTCAAATGTTTGGTAAAATTCATCAGGAAAACCATCAGATCCTGAGCTTTTGCTTATTTGGATGTTTTTGATTGCTGACTAAATTGCCTTACTTATTATCGGCCCATTTAGATTTTCTGTTTCTTCATAATTTAATCTTCATAAGATGCCTGTTTTAATAATTTATTCATTTCATCCAGTTTATCAAATTCATTGGCATACAATGCTTATAACAGTCTCTTATAATAATTTATATTTCTGAGGAATCAATCATTATGTCTCCTTTCATTTATAGTTTTATTAATGTCAGTTATCTCTCTTTTCACTTATACTAGCTAAAGATTTGCAAATTTTGTCTTTGAAAGCAACTAATTCTTTGTTTTATTTTAAATTGTTTTTTATTTTATATTTTATTTATACTCTGCTTTTATTTTCTTTCTTTTGCTAACTCTAGGCTTCCTTTGTTATTTTTCTAGTGCTTTGAGGTATAATGTTAGGTTGTTTATTTGGGATTTTTAAAAATGTAGGCATTTATTGCTATAAATGTCCTTCTTGGATCTGCCTTTGCTGCATCCCATACATTTTCATATGCTGTGTTTCCATTTTTCTTTCTCTTAAGATTTTACTCTAGTTACAAAACATGGAGATCATACATGTTATATGGATAAATTGATACATAAATTGTGGTATGCAAATGCAAAAGAATATTAGTCATTAAAATGAAATGGAATATGATTGGATATTATTTTCCCATTTGCAACAATATGGGTGAATCTCCAGAGCATTATGCTACATAAAATATGTCAGAGAAAGACAATATGATCACACCTATATACAGAATCTAAATTATTAAAGTCACAGAAACATAGAGTGGTAGTTGCCGCAGACTAGGAAGATAAGGGACATGAGGAGATGTGGGCCAAAACGTACAAACCTTCAGTTATAAGATAAATAAGTTCTGAAGCTCTAGTTTATACTACGTTGCCTATAGTGAACACTGCTGCGCTATATGCTTGAAATTTGCTAATAGAGTAAATCTTATTCTCACCTTGAAACAAGACAAAACAAAAATGGTAACTAGCTGAGGTGATAGTTGTGTTAACTAACTTGATTACAGTCATCATTTCACTATATATACATCAAATGATGTTGTGTACCTTAAAATTACACAATTTTACATGTCAATTAAAAATAAAGAGAAATAAAAATAAACAAAAGTAGCTATTGGCTGTTAAATTTAGAAGATACCTATTATTACATAAGATTTTTACCCAGCATTATGTCACTTAATGATAGGATATATTCTGAGAAATGTGTTCTTGTGAAAACATTATAAATTGTACTTACACAAACCTAGATGGTATAGCCTATTACCTACCTACTCTATATGGTGTAGACTATTGTTCCTAGGTTACAAACCTGTATGGCATGCTACTGTAACAAAAACTGTAGTCTACTGTAACACAATGGTTGGTGTTTATCTAAACATAGGAAAGTTACAGTAAAAATACAATATAATAGATAAAATATACTATATCTATACTCTCCATGGTTGGAGCTTTCAGGACTGAAATTTGCTTTGTGTGAGTCAGCTAGTGAGTGGTGTGTGAATGTGAAGACCTACATTGTTGTCATCTTTATAATCACTGTACACTTAGGCTATACTAAATTTAAGTAATTATTTTTCTTCAATAATAAATTGGCTTTAAGTTTTTTTAATTTTTGGAAACTTTTTGACTCTTTTAAAATAAAACAGACACATTGTACAGCTATACAATAAATTCTGAAGCTCTAATTTATAGTGCATTGCCTCTGGTTTATCTATTTTGTTTCTTTATATCCTTACTTCATAAGCTTTTTCCTATTTATTTTATGTTTTATTTTAAACTATTTGTTAAAATGTAAGACCAAAAATAAAAAGAAACCACATTAGCTTGGGCAAACACAGAGTAAGGACCATCAACATCAGTGTCTTCCACCCCACATCTTGCCTTACTGGAAGGTCTTCAGGGGCAATAACAGGCATGGAGCTGTCATCTCCTAGGATAACAATGCCTTCTTCTGGAATTGCTCTTGAAGGACCGGTCTGAGGCCGTTTAACAGTAAACTTTTTTATATATAGCAGGAGTACACTCTAAAATAATGATAAAAGGTATAATATAAATACATAAACCAGTAATATAGTCACTTATTATTATCAAGTATTATGTACAGTACATAATTGTATGTGCTATACTTTTAAATGACCGGCAGTACAGAGGCTTGTTTAACAGCATCATCACAAAACACCAGAGTACTGCATTGCACTACAATGTTAGAAAGACAGCTTGTCACTAGGGTGCAGGAATTTTTCAGCTCTCTTGTAATCTTTTGGGATCATCATCACAAATACGGTTTATCATTGACCAAAACAACATTTCGTGGTACATGACTATACAATATTATTTTATGACATTATTATACGATACCCTAATACAAGTATTAGTCTTCTAGTTGGTCTATTGATTACCCATGTCAGTTAAAAATAATATAAACTCACTATTAACACGGAAAAGGACGAAATTATTATGAAACAAAAGGGCAGGCTAAGGAAATTTGCAAAGACTTAGAGTTTCACCAACAAACAACAAACCACACCAACAGATTCATCTTTTATTTTAGAACATAATAAAACAGCTGTTCTAAAGAATTCATTTTGTATCATTCACTTTATTTCTTTGCTTTTCTTCATAGTTTTTCCACTTGTCTATTTCTAAACAATAAAATGTAGTTACACATGCTTTTTAACTCTATTTAATATTGTATTCTTTGTATCTTGCTTTTTTATCATTTTGATGAGTTCCATCCATGTTGTTACAAGTAGATTTGGTTTATATAGTTGTTCACTGTGTTATTTCTTTGTATGCACACTGCACAATTTATTGTTTTCTTAGAAGTCATGCAGATGAGTTGTTTCAAGCTGTGGAAACAATGCTTTTATGAACATTTTAATGTATGTAGTGGTGTGCAGGCTCATGCATTACTTTGAGATATTACCTAGCAATTAAATTGTTGAGTTATTGAGCAATTATATATTCAGTCATATTATGTAATGTCAAACTATGGTCCACAATGGTGAATCAATTTGTACTTCCACCAGAAGTTCTTGGGAATTGCCGTTCTCATACATCCTCTTCAATAATTTGAAATTATCTGTACTTATTTTATGTTCTTGTTTAAAAAATACATTTTGCCAGTCTCTATGTAGTGAAGTTTCCTTGCAGTATTAATTTTAGGTTCTTTAATTTTTAAAGAGTCTGAACACATTTTTGATTAGTTATTGTCTACATTAAGGGAGCTATAGGGCAAGTTTCTCATTTAGTAAATGCCTACTAGTGCTTTTTAAAGTATTTTTTCTATCTAAATTTCTCCTCTTATTTCTGAATTTTTCATAAACTAAACCTTGCTTTTAATATAGTCAAATTTATTAGTTGTTTTCTTTAAGTTAGTTGTTTCTAAACCTTGATTAAATATATTCTTCAGTCCAAAATCATAAGAGATTCTTCATGATTTCCTGAAAGGTTTATAATTACCCCTTTTAGAGCTGAGTCCATAACCCACCTGAAGTTGATTTTTGAGCATGATAAGGAGAAGGCATCCAATTTCACTTTATTAACAAATAGAGATACTGAATTTCCCTATTACTACTTACTGAAAAAAAGAAGCCTCTTTCTATCCACTGCTGTAGATTGCCACTTCTGCCTTGTGTGTATTTTTCTGTTTACACTCTCCAGTTTGTTCAGCTGGTTTATTTATGTATTCCATTGCCAATATCACTTTCTCTTAATCACTATGGCTTTATTATAGATATTAATGTTATAGAATTATTTCATTTTGTTACTGTACAAGAATGTCTGTTTTGTCCTTTGTATTTCTATATATATTGTATAATCTGCTCTACAAACATGCATACTCATGTAAGTAGAACAAAACGAAAAAAAAAACTGCTTTCTATCAGAATTACACCGAGTTGGTATATCATGTAGAGATAATTGACTTCTGTTCAATAATGATTTATGCAATCCATTAAAAGTTATATATATTTCATTTAGATGATATTTAATATTTATATTCACTATCTCTCGTGTTCCCTGAAGTAGTATTGCTGCTTTTAATGAACTATCTTATTGGGTACTTGAAAATTTTAAGCTACTGTTGGTGATTACACATATAAAAACGTAAACATACGTATTATGTATATTTGACAGTTAATTATCAAACTTATACGGGCTAGTGTACAGCAATAAGGTTAATTTTATACTTTGATTTCTACCCATCAAATCTGCTAAACTTCTATTAGTTTTCAGAATGTAATCCTTATGTATTTGGACTTACTCCATACTCCAAATCACATCTCCTGTGAAAATGACAATTTCTTCTTTATTAACCATTATCCACCTACCTGCCTCAGCTTTCTTCACTTTCTTGCTGTAGTGTTCAATTTGAGTCCTCCAGAAAAATATAGTGTTAAACAGTAGTGGTGTGGTGGTGTTACATATTTATATGCATGTATAGTTTTTCTTTGGAAGTACTATTTATACCTATATTGGATATTTTATTGCCTGGATTGTGTGTGTGTGTGTGTGTGTGTGTTTGCATATGCTATTAATGTAATAACTGGAGAATATATGCATAGTTTAAGTTTTCAGATCATATATATGTATATATGGAACACATACATATTCTCTAGTTATTTTAAACACTTTTATTCAATTTTTTTAATTTTTCCTATTTCTAACCTTTAAATCCTTTACTATGTCCACAAGCGCATGCTCTCTTTTTGAATCGTTAGTTTTGTCTTCTCTGTGATAATTTTTCCCTTTAGTAGTCTCCTATACTCATTTTCTTTAATTCCAATTTCTCCTCTGGTTTTATCTCTTCTCTTTGTTCCTTTATTTATCCTTTGTAATCCTTCAGAAAGATCATGGCTTCATCGAAGGTTTGTGTTTGTAGAATTTCTTCTTTATGGGCTTTCATCTGTTGGTTAGTTTGCTGTTTCCACATTTTATTTCATGTATCTTTGTATTGATATTTTAATGAATTATTTTATCTGGCTTGTCTACTTATCAGTTGGATTTTTCTTAGCTATTTGCAGTAGCTTCAGGGTCCTGAAAGACCTGGTCACACATGCAGCTTTCACAGCTGTGAGGGTGTCTCTCTACGGCCTCAGAAACAGACGACGTCTTGCCAGCATAGCTCCTCTGTAAGATTGCTGGGGAGCTGCACATCTTCTCAAACTATGTCCTGGGATGTTTCAGCCACAGTCCTGTGCTTACCAGC
>NW_012099510.1:354965-357519 GCF_000951045.1 Mandrillus leucophaeus | reverse complement strand
AATTTTTCCTATTTCTAACCTTTAAATCCTTTACTATGTCCACAAGCGCATGCTCTCTTTTTGAATCGTTAGTTTTGTCTTCTCTGTGATAATTTTTCCCTTTAGTAGTCTCCTATACTCATTTTCTTTAATTCCAATTTCTCCTCTGGTTTTATCTCTTCTCTTTGTTCCTTTATTTATCCTTTGTAATCCTTCAGAAAGATCATGGCTTCATCGAAGGTTTGTGTTTGTAGAATTTCTTCTTTATGGGCTTTCATCTGTTGGTTAGTTTGCTGTTTCCACATTTTATTTCATGTATCTTTGTATTGATATTTTAATGAATTATTTTATCTGGCTTGTCTACTTATCAGTTGGATTTTTCTTAGCTATTTGCAGTAGCTTCAGGGTCCTGAAAGACCTGGTCACACATGCAGCTTTCACAGCTGTGAGGGTGTCTCTCTACGGCCTCAGAAACAGACGACGTCTTGCCAGCATAGCTCCTCTGTAAGATTGCTGGGGAGCTGCACATCTTCTCAAACTATGTCCTGGGATGTTTCAGCCACAGTCCTGTGCTTACCAGCGTAGCCACTGGTTACTGCAAATAAGGGGTGCAGCCGATGTACCTCAAGGCAGCTTCCACCCTCAGCATGTGTATTTTTGATGAAACTGAAAACTGCTGCTTACTGCTAAGCCCTTGACATTATCTGAATGGCTTTTGTATTCTTCCCCTTCCTTCAGCCTTCCCTTTGTGGCTTCTGTTTGAGTTTAATGTAATTAAGTGCAACTCTAGTTCTAGCTATTTTAGGCAGGAATTACAGATTCAGTATTTCAGTGTGAGCCCCACCTTTAGAATTTTAGTGGTGGGCTGGGTAACAACAGGGTTCTCTTAGCTTTTTCTGTTTCTCTCTCCGTGTGGTTTCTGCCCACTTCTTGCTTTTACAGAACTTTTCACTCTATGACTTTCCATTGATAATAAAAGAGCTGGTATTTTTTTATTCTATCTTTCTATTCAAGTATTATCAGTTCATCCATTTATTACCTTGTTTGCTTGTTTGTTTTCAAGTTTCAAGAAGAAGAAAGAATATTAAAAGGATGATGCTGCTTTCATGTGTCTACCACAGGGTGTGGTATTTATAACAAAAACAACAAAACCTGTATTTCGTATTTATTTGTTCCTGGTATTTTACCATTCCTATACATAATTTATGGAACAATATTTTTTCAAGTAATTTTAAACATTACATTTTGGATCCTCACAAGTGGTTTTATTTGTGTCACCAAATCTTGTGAATGTTAGAAGTATTTGGTGCCTTTTCATGTCATATTTTGGTTACCTCCTTGCCCTCTGCTCTTTCTCTTTTCTCTGTTTTGGTTTGGCCAAGAAGATTCACCCATGCCTTACTTCACCTGCTCCCTGTCACTCGTTTTTTGAAGCTTCATTGTATTTTCTTGTAAGAGGAATGGGTGATAGGTTGACAGATGGACTGTAATAAATTGTTGAACTAGAAGATGCTTTCTAGGCCAGGCGCGGTGGCTCATGCCACCCAGCACTTTGGGAGGCTGAGGTGGGTGGATCACTTGAGGTCAGGAGTTCCACACCAGCCTGGTTCACTTGGTGAAATCCCATCTCTACTAAAAATTAGTCAGGCATGGTGTTGCATGCCTGTAATCACAACTACTCAGGAGGCTGAGGCACAGAATTGCTTGAACTTGAGAGGCAGAGGTTGCAATGAGCTGAAATGGCACCACTACATTCCAGCCTGGATGACAGAGTGTGAGACTCCATCTCCAAACAAAACAGAACAAAAAGAAAATGATCTCTAAAGCCCTCCTCATCCTTAGACTCGTGAGTCTATCTAGGTTGGTCATCTTACCGCTGTAATTAGACTGAAAATACCTGAATTTTAATAATTGTGTGTTACATTTCTATATTCTAAACATCTCACAACATTGGGTGCAAAATAATTAAGTAAATATTTGATGCATTTGCTGATGTTCAAATTGCTTGCATTAGGACTATTAAGTAAGTATACTAATATTATACGGAAGTATCAATACAGAAAGCAGCTCCTATTTATCAGTGCGGATCATTTTCTGGGTTGGTGAGAGAACAAAATATTTGTGAAACATTTAGTGGCAATATTCAAACTTTTAAGAATGAGCATATTACTATCTAAAGGAAAAATATATGGTCTTTAAATAGATGGAATACTTCTCATTTTTCATCTATCTGCCAGTTAGTTTCACAGTTCTTCACATTTAAGCGAATTTCTTTCAATCATCTAAATAAAGTCTTGAATAGATGTGGATGCTAAGCTGATAACTGCATATAGCTTCCATTAGCACTTCGAAATGTGTCAGCCTGATATATGTGTGTGTGTATATATATATATATATTTTTTTTTTCTTTTCAGAATACTTTCTTAGTGCTAGGCTGAAAACTCTGGGCTTATGAGGAGGAAGATTGGGTGGCCTGGGAATTTCTTTTCTCTTGTAAATCTATGGAATTGAGTGGCATTTTGATAATCCATTACATTATTATTTAAATATTTTGAAACAGTTTCTTACTATTGTT
>NW_012099510.1:351382-354915 GCF_000951045.1 Mandrillus leucophaeus | reverse complement strand
GGAAAAATATATGGTCTTTAAATAGATGGAATACTTCTCATTTTTCATCTATCTGCCAGTTAGTTTCACAGTTCTTCACATTTAAGCGAATTTCTTTCAATCATCTAAATAAAGTCTTGAATAGATGTGGATGCTAAGCTGATAACTGCATATAGCTTCCATTAGCACTTCGAAATGTGTCAGCCTGATATGTGTGTGTGTGTGTGTGTGTGTATATATATATTTTTTCTTTTCAGAATACTTTCTTAGTGCTAGGCTGAAAACTCTGGGCTTATGAGGAGGAAGATTGGGTGGCCTGGGAGTTTCTTTTCTCTTGTAAATCTATGGAATTGAGTGGCATTTTGATAATCCATTACATTATTATTTAAATATTTTGAAACAGTTTCTTACTATTGTTTAGAGTATGCAACTATAATACAAAACAAAGAGCAAATGGCCAAGTACTAAGGCCATATCATCTGCCAAGACCTTATAACTAATCACATTTCAGTTAAGAAATGTATTTAATATCCTTAGATATGCTTTATTTAATCCATCAATTCATGATTTAAATACTAGTTTTTCCAACGTCATTTCAAAAATATTTTTATTTTGATTTTGTTTACTGTGGTAGTAAAATAATATTGATACAGAATATAATAGTAAATGTAATCACATTCAACCATTATCCTATGCCCCTAGATAATTACTGTTAATATTTTGATGTTTACATGCCATACATAGGATAGTAACATAGTGTACTCTATGTATATATACATAATTTTCTATCTTATATTTAGTATAATGTCGCCAGCATTATTCTATGCAAAACCGTCTCATCAATATGTATGCAATGACATCACTCTATAGTCTGTCCTAACTTTTTGTTAGGAACTGGTATCTAGTTCTAACTTGAAATATTAATATAACTTAGCCTCTATATTTATAACATGGAGCTGAGGAGAATAACCTAAGATATTTCCCGTTTGGGTTAATTCTAATTTGTATAGATGAATCTATTATAAAATCAACCCCTCCACTTGAATGAGCTAGACAGTGCGTGAATCTGAGTATGAAGCCATAGGAAAAAATCCAGAAGAGAAAATGAATATTCATAGCAATAAATCCTGAAAAACATTTTCTAACAAATATTTAACCATTTACAATTTAAGAAAATTTTGAGTCTAGAAATTGAATGTCTTTTTTATTATATGCCTAAGCTTTTATCTTAAGTCATTGTGATGATGATCATATTAAAAGTTTGTATGTAGTATGTGTTTATTGTAGGAGAATGAAACATAAAAGCTTTGAAATAATTTTGGGGCTGGAGATGATTAAATTTTTCTCTTCCGTGCTTTTGTCAGAGGCTCTATAGTACATTTTCATTTGCTTCTAATAAGATATTAACATTTGATAATTACCTTGCCATTTTTTATTCTTGGAATTTTGAATTTTACAAATAATATAGTATATGAAAAAGAAGTGTTAGTAAATGCAGTAATCCCCCCTTATTCATGGTTTTGTTTTTCATGATTTCACTTACTCATGGTCAACTGTGGTCCAAAAATATTAAATAGAAAATTATGGGAAAAAGCCATCCATAAGTTTTACATTCTGCTTTATTCTGAGTAGCACGATGAAATCTCGTGCCTTCCTGCCTTGTCGTGTCTGGGACATGAGTCATCCATCTGGCCAGTTCATACATGCTGTATACCCACCCCTCCCCCATTAGTCACTTAGTAGCTGTCTTGGATATCAAATGGAAAAAATTTAGTACTGTGCAGAAGCTTTTCTAGCTCAATGTAATCCCATTTGTCTATTTTTTGCTTTTGTTGCCCATGCTTTTGAGGTCTTACAGAAAATATATGCCCAGACCAATTTTCTGTAGGATTTCCTCAAATTTTTTTTTCCTAGCAGTTTGATAGTTTCAGACTTATATTTAAGATGTTAATCTATTTTGAGTTGATTTTTATATGTAATGTGAAATGGGGATCCAGTTTCATTCTTCTGCTTATGGATAGCCAGTTTCCCCAGCACCATTTTTTAGAGACTGTCCTTTCCCCAAAGAAACAACTAATAAAGTGAAGAGACAACCTACAGAATGGGAGAAGATACTTCCAAATTATCCATATGATAAGGGATTGATAACCAGAATGTATACAGGATTCAAACAACTCAATAGAAAAAAAACCAAATAATTTGATTAAAAATTTGCAAAAGACCTGAATAAGCATTTCTCAAAAGAAGACATACAAATGGCCAATGTTCAACATTGCTAATCGTCAGGGAAACACAAATAAAAATCACAATGAAATATCATCTCATCCAAGTTAGAAAGGCTGCTATAAAACAGACAAAAAATAACAAATGATTGTCATGATGCGGAGAAAGGGGAATGCCCCTACAATGTTAATGGAAATGTAAAGTATTGTTGCCATCATGGAAGACAGTATAACGGTTCCTCAAAAAACTGCAAATAGAACTACCGTACAATCCATCAATTCCAGTACTGGATATATGCCCGAAAGAATGAAACTCAGTATCAAAGAGATGTCTGTACCCCCATGTTTATTGCAGGACTATTCACAATAGCCAAGATAGGGAATCAATGTAAGCATCCATCTACAAATGAATGGATAATGAAAACGTGGTATATATACACAATGGAATATTTGGCAGCAATAAGAATGAAATCTTGCAATTTGCAGCACCATGAATAGAGGTGGAGGTCATTATGTTAACTGAAATAAGCCAGGCACAGAAAAACATTGTTCTCACTCACAGATGGGAGCAAAAAAAACCCAGATCTAATGGAGGTAGAGAGCTGAATGATGGTTACCATGGTCTGAAGGGAAGCAAGGAGCAGGGTATGATGGGAAGCTGGGTAAAGTATGCAAATGTACAGTAAAAGGACTAAGTTCTAGTATTTGATATTAGAGTCAATAGATTATAGTTAAAATAATTTATTGTGTATTTCAAAATAGCTAGAAGAGAGGAATTGTAATGCTCCCAAAACAAAGATAAATGTCTGAGGTGCTGGATGTCCTGTTTACATTTATTTGATCATTGTGCATTGTATTCGGTATCAAAATATCACATACACCCCCAAAATATGTACAACTATGACATATCAATCAAAAATACAAAATTTAAACAAAGAAAACATAGTAAACCCACGTATATAGGGTTTAGTTTTATTCACAGTTTCAGACATGCACTGGGAGCCGTGAGTTATCCCTCTCAGATTAGGGATAACTGCTGTACTTAGCAAAGAATTACTATCAATTGACCTATTCATTGAGCCTGGTACACAGTTACCTTAGTTTTATCCCTGGGCTCTAACATTCAGCTAGGTTGAAGTGTCTACAATTTATATTCCTGTCAATCCTGAAAAAAGGTCTTTAGCAGCCACAGTAGCTCCCAGAGGCCAGTACCCTCAAGACCAGACTGTGTCATTCCACTTGATCCCAACTTGTCTACTGTCATGCCTCCAGAGGAAAGATTCTAATCTCGACATCTTTTGGGCAGTGATCTCTGCTTTGGGCTCTCTGGAT
>NW_012099510.1:342966-350977 GCF_000951045.1 Mandrillus leucophaeus | reverse complement strand
ACAAACAAGTGGAAGAACATACCATGCTCATGGATAGGAGGAATCAATATTGTGAAAATGGCCATACTGCCCAAGGTAATTTATAGATTCAATGTTATCCCCATTAAGCTACCAATGACTTTCTTCACAGAATTGGAAAAAAAAACTACTTTAAAGTTCATATGGAACCAAAAAAGACCCCATATTGTCAAGACAATCCTAAGCCAAAAGAGCAAAGCTGGAGGCATCTCGCTACCTGACTTCAAACTATACTACAAGGCTACAGTAACCAAAACAGCATGGTAGTGGTACCAAAACAGAGATATAGACCAATGGAACATAAGAGAGCCCTTAGAAATAATACCACACATCTACAGCCATCTGACCTTTGACAAACCTGACAAAAACAAGAAATGGGGAAAGGATTCCCTATTTAATAAATGGTGCTGGGAAAAATGGCTAGCCATAAGTAGAAAGCTGAAACTGAATCCTTTCCTTACTCCTTATATGAAAATTAATTCAAGATGGATTAGAGAGTCCATCTCTTAAAACCACTTAAAAAGCAAGGCTGACATTATAAGTCTGCTCCAGGGAATCCCCAAAAGTGATTGGTTAGAAAGTCAACATTATAAGATATAGTCCTTTCTTAAGCGATGGTATTGGGGCTTTGAGGAAATCAATTATTCTGCAAAGTTCATTTGAGTAATATTTGCCTATTGATATCTGACATTTATTATACCAAAAAGAATCAAAGAATTTTGAGAACAAAAGAAGAGCATCTTTAACATGAAGGAAAATTTGATTATTTGCATATAATGTATGGTAACACCAGAAGGACCTGCACCATAATATAAGTGCACAACTGAAAAGCAAAACCTTCCAGCCAGATGCATTTCACAGGTCACATTTGAAATGAAATGTGTCCATTTGTGTCTGTCACATGCTCATTGAGGTCTAATAATCATAATGCTGTAGTAGGTCTTGTAGTAATACACTGTTTCCCTTGTGCTAATGTTTGCTTCAGGGGTTTAGATTACCTGGAGATCGGCTAGATTAGCTTCATACTTGCCTTCCTTCCTAGTTTGATTCCACTGTAAATTCTTTCTTAAGAGTGATGTTTATAATAAGAATAATGATAATAACAATAATAAACCAGGTTGGCAGTTGTTATTTTCCAGGAACTAAGCTGGAAATACTAAATACATTACTTTATTTGAATTACACAGAATCTGTCTTCAATACGCACTGTTGTCCTGATTGTATAGATAAACTGAGGTTGCAAAGGATAAGTAACTTGTTCAAGGTCACAGAATTTCTAGGTGATACTTCAAGGTTCTAGAACACATCTTTATGACCCCCAAACCTGTGCTCATAACTACTGTGCTTCTTGATTTTCTTGCATAGCTAGAAATATGGCTAGATCTTAGCATAATTAAGCAGAGAAACAAACAAACAAAAAAACCGAACCAAAACAACGCATTGTCTGTCCATGGTGGACTGGAGAGTTTGCATTGGGTTAAAATGCTTGGTTTAAACTATTATAGGGCCTTTTTGAAAAGTATCTTATTTTAAAACTATAAAAATTCGGTGTATTCATTTTTATTATTTATAAAACAGCAGTATCTATGTGATCATTTGTATGGTTCCTCAACATTCTTTAACTAGAAATTAGTTTTATGATAATCCTTTGGGACCATTAATTGTAATCAGGAGTTGTGACTCATATCTAATGTGAAACAAATAGGATGGAAAGGCATGCAGATGATCACCTTAGGAGGTGTGACAAGTTTCCTACTTTCCCAGTCTTGAAGCAGAGAATTACAGAACAGCTACCGCTTAGTGTATCTTACATTTCATTGACCTTTGCAATAAATTAATAAAATGGGTATTGAACTATCCATTAAGAAGAGTATTTTTTAATACATTATCTTCATGTGTTGGCAGGAGCTGCCACAGAATATAACTGAAGAGGTGGTACAACCATCTAAAAAGCTCAGCTTTTTAAGTCTCTAGCAGAGACAATTGCCTAGTTTTGCTATCTGCAGTAAGCTGTGCCACATTATTGGCTACAGCCAATAGAATGACAGTAACCTTGCAGGCAGAGGATCACAGCACCAACAAAGAACAGAGTCAAGATGACCATTGTGGAAAACTGGCTTTCATATGAGGACCCTCTCCATTAGGCCATACCTGCCTTCTCAGAAAGACCTGATGTTTTTCTAAAGGAGCTTCTCAATGCCACCAGTGATATGTAGTCAGGTTTCCATATCTCTTGGTTCTACATCCATGGATTCAGTCAACCGTGGATGGAACATATTCTAAATAAAACTAAAAAGGCTGTTTGCATCTGTAGTGAACATGGACAGACATTTTTCCTTGCCATTATTGCCTTAATACACTATAACTACTATTTACATGGCATTCACATTGTACTAGGCATTATAAGCAATCTCTCTGTGTGGAGAAAGTGCATAGGTTATATGTAAATACAATGCCGTTTTATATGAGAGACTCAACATTCATAGATTTTGGTATCTGTGTGGGTCCTGGAACCCATTATCCGTGGATGTTGAGGGATGACTGTATTTGACTACGGTCAGCCAGTTAAAGCAGGTCTTTCTTACAACCCTGTTTTGTATTAGGTTTTGGGTTAATGACACACACCAACCATGAAAAATTGTAACTCTTGTCCTTCACAGACAGAAAGCCTGAGATTCTAAAAGATTATATGACCCACCCAAGGTCACACAGCACAGGCTGCACCCTTATGTCATCTTATCTGTGTCCAATCACAAAGTAACATCAACAAATTGATGTTATTTTACTTCACAATGTGAGAAAGTAGTGTTGGTCAAAAATTGCATGTCTTAAAATTATACTCATGCACATAACCTCATTTAAACAAGTAGCATATGGGTGAGGGAAATATTATTGTAATATGCAAAATAATCACACCTGCTGAAGGAACCACCTAGCTTATACGTGTCAGCGGAAGATGTGAGCCAAGGGTTCCTGATTTGCAAAGCCTGTATTCACGCTGCTGAATTCCCAAGGAAAGTCACTTCATAAATGCTGTTTTATTGTCTTTATGAAATGGCCTTCATTGTCTCCAATGAACAATGTTCCACTGAACATATTAATAATTCACAATGGCAGAATTTCTCAAACAACAACATGCGGTTACTTTTCTACTAAATAGTTGCCTTAGAAGATACTCTAAAAAAAGGAAGCTTAGAGCAATTGGTTAAACTTACTTCTGTAATTTCAGAGTAAGAATGAGATTTAATTGTTCATCAAAAAGGATCCCCAGTAGAATCATTTCCTAATATTTCACATTAATATCTGGGGTTTCAATATCTCTCAACTTGGCAAGGATTGTCAGTGACTGCTTTGGGTAAAAAAAAAAACAAAAAACAAAAAAGATGATTTGTCAACTTTGCATAGTATTCATTCCAAAATATTCTATATATTTCCTAAGGCTGCATCAGAAGGTGCAGCAAGATTCAAATGCTGAGAATGAATGACGTGTGCTGACATCAGTTCTTTCAGATCTGGAAACACACAGGACAAGAAGACATTGCCACACAACATTTGCAGTTTTTACTTTATTGAGAACTCTGCCTTTGGCTGTGAGGGATTTCACAAATATTTACTGAGCAGCATTTCTATGTCAGACACTTGATAAATGTTGTGAAACAAATGAAGAGGATGCAGTCTGTTCCTAAAGGCATTTATATCACATGGAACATCAGCTTTCTCCATACTCATCCCAGGCCAGGAGGAGAGTATATCCATGCACAGAGGCACATGGCGCTTCCCAGGCTCTGCCTAGAGGAATGGGGTTTCTTCACTATGTCCAGACACAGGCCAGGTCCTCAAAGAATAGTTTAATTGTTCAGCAGTGATAAAGACTATTAAATTTATCAAGCCAAGGGGACCTCCATTTATAAATTTCTAATTCCATGGAACTCATTGCTCCTGAGAATGCTTCCTAGAATTTTTTTCTCTTAAAATGTGACTGTAAAAGGTTGTAGGAAACACTGGCTTTCAGGGCATGAGTTTGAATTCCAGCTATGCTGCTATTTATATGTTGTGTAATCATGAACTAACTAAACTCTCTGAACCTTGGGGTTCTCATCTGAGCAATGTATAGGCACTACTCACCTCACAAAATTATTGTGAGAACATGAAGAAACAAAGTATATCCTAATGTCTATGCAGAGGGCAGGTTCACTAGCTAATAGTTTCTTTCACAAAAGGCTTCTAAATGAGTGACAGTAACCTGGAGAATATTTTATCTCTTTCCAAATCTGAGATACTATGGTTAATAAAACATGAGCTTTTCTGGAGCTTTATGTTTACTGGCGTTAAATCCAGATATATTCAGTAAAAGCTAATTTTTCTCCCCCTTTTTTAAGTGAAAATAAATGTGCTTGTCATATGTACCCATTGATCTTAGTCCAAAATACAACCCATTATCGATTTTATCAGACAGCCCGTCAAATACCTAAAAATAGTTTCAAATTTAGTCACTTATATATCCCTTCTTAGGAGATCTTTATTCATAGGTAAGATAAGTAAACATCTGTCCAACTTCCTGGAATCTAGAATTAAACTTTCTATTCACAAATTAAGCCATTCACTTTATGTTTGTGGTGTTCACATTTCTCTAGAGGGAACATCATTTTTCCACATTGAAGTAGAAAACTAAATGTGAATATTTTTAAGAGAAAATAAAAATGACTTGCATTTAGACTAAAAAGTGAATGGTTGCTATTGGATTCTTCCGTCCAAAGGAATGCTTTTCATAAGGATCAGAGAATGGGGGCGTTTGTGCACTGTGAGAAAGTTGAATGTAGGTGAGCTTCTGATCATAAGATGCTAAGAATGGCATGATAAATAGCTGGAGCTTAAGCTACCTCTTAAAATAAACTTAGCTAACTTGAGAGTTTCACCAAAAGCTAGTGTTGCTCATCAGGGGTTTGAAAACGAGCATCTCATCTGTATCTGAAAAGCATGAAACAGAAATTGAAACAATTTCAGTGCTGAAAAGTCCCTGAGAGGTCACCCTGTTCAGTGAGCTTCAGTTTCAGCTGACAATCTGAAGCACTTGGGAATCTTTTAAGAATGCCTACTCCTGAGTCCCACCATAAACCACCATAAACTTTGCCCAAGAATATTCATGTGTCAGTCATGTTTGTCACTTCCAAACAGTTCAAACCAATCCAGGCTAACTTTAGCAAAAGGGAGTGTATTGAAAGGATAATGGGAAGTTCTTAGATCTTGAGAAATGCTGAAGAAGCAAACTTCAGAAGCCCATAGTGACACAACAGAGAGGACCGCGGTGAATGCACCTCACAGCCAACGACTGCTTGTGAGTCCCAGTGCCTGCAAATGATAGGAATAGCTGCTGCTTAAGACCCTGGAAAGTTCATTAATTCTCTCCTGCCTGCTGCTTTGTGCCAAAAATTCAAGATTCAAGAATTAGGTGTATGCATCTGGTTTGTGGCTGAGACTAGATCCTGTGCCCATGCCCTAACAGCAAGAGAAGCTTATAAAAAGTGGTCATCTGTCCTCTTCTGAGGCTGTGGAAAGAGGTTGGTTGTTACAGTAGAATTTTGTAGTGGATTTAGGTTGGAATATGAAGACCTCAAGTTACCTCACATAATAAACCTGAATGTAGGATTCAGGTTTAGTGCAGCAATGGTCTCTCATTCATTCTGTTCCACTCACCCTTTTAGCTTGTCACCTACCTCCTGCTCCCAATATAACTGTGATGCTTCAAGCAACATCTTCCCACCCAATTTCAAGGCAAGGAGAAAAGATGTCAGTGGGTTCTCTCCTCACGGTTTCCATTTTGTTCTGAGATAGAAATATGTCTCAGAATCCATTCACCTCACATCTCATCGCCACAGCTGATTTATATGCGATTTCCTAGGTCAATTACTGGCCAATGGCAGTGAAATTACTGTAGCAGCAATAGATCTGTAGTGTTTCTGTCTGCCTTCCCTGAGACAGAGTGTTCCACTGTCTGAGGAATATCCAGTCTGACCTAGCCCAGAAAAAGCCAGACAGATGATTGATTGGGAGGCACTGAATGACATTTGTCAGGGTCAGAAATTACTTAAACACAAGAAGACACTCATAAGGTGAGCAGGCAAATAATGCCAAATTGCCAGCATGCTATGTTTTCTAAAATCCCATGGGTGATTCTTTTGTAGCTAGGGTTTCTCTGTTGCCTGGTACTCTGGCTTTTGCAAGAAGAGACCCAATCCATCCCTCTCATTTTCCATGATAGAAGATCTGTGTAGGGCCTGGACATGGGCATACAAACGTGTTAGAAAAATTATGCAGTTCTTTTGACTTCTGGACTAGCATAGTTTCCATGTCATGATAATGGTAGCTTGTATTTCCTGAACACCTTCTTGGCATTGCACTGAGTACTTTGCATGCATTATCTTCAGTTTTTATGACCATTCTGTGATGGACACAGTGTGACACATTATATCTTACTGCTCAAGGTCCTTGCCAAGGTCTGATTTTTCACTTACAAAAAATTGAAAAAAAATTGCCGCCTCTGGCAATGTGAAAACTGTGGAAGGGGAGTTCAGCTAACAAAGACTGAAGAGTCGGGAAGAGATGGAGCTAACATTTCATCATCTTTTGTGCTTCAGTCAATTTCTGCTACAGAACTCCAGTAATTTTAAGAAAATATATGTTCCTTGCACAGAGTAACATTCTTTGTGTCTCATAGGATACTTAATTAATTGATTTCAAAGAGCACTTTTTTTTGTTATTGTGGGCATTGCTGACATGACCCTTTAGATTATGCTTAGCTCTAGGATGCATATTTTCTGTGGATACCTGAGTCCTCATCCCCATGGAATTACGGATGTTGTTTCCCTGTAGTTCTTCCACTGACAACCTGTCCAGTTAACTATGCTTGAAGATCCTTGACTGCAGGCACAATTAACATATTTTTTAAAATGGAAGCAACCACTGTAATTTGCAAAAATAATGAACACTCCTATCTTTCAGAAGAACAACTAATGGTATAAAGGAGGAAGTGGAGATGGCTAGGGAATGGATAATGACATGCATGTAAAAAAACCAAGCAACTGAATTGCCTTTGAAGAAAAAAAAAATACTAACCCTTTACAGAATTCTTAAGGAAGTTGTCCTCTCAACTTCCCTTTCAGCATTAGGTGTTTTCCCTGCCCTGCTTTTTCAGCATGATTCTCCCTGTCCCCATTAACTCACTTATGCCTAGTGTTCCATTATTGGAACGCTAAGTACGTAGGAGTTATTTATATCCTACTGCTCAAGGTTATTGCCAAGGTCTGATTTTTCACTTAAGCAAAAATTCAAAAAAATTGCAGCCTTCGGCATAAAGGAGTTAATTGATTTTGCATTATTTCCTGTTTTCTTAGTTAAGAGCAAAGAATGACGTGCTAACATACTGCTGTCATTTCCCTCGTTGGGTTTTATATGATGACTTTGACTCTGTCGTCATCATTACAACTCTGTGAGAAGTTCTGAGATGAGAAATGGGGTGAATGTGTCTTGTGATCCAAAAAATCAATCACCTGACATTCAGAGAATGTTCACATTCTAGGCCTTGGTGCCGGTCCATGGAGACACGATACAAAGCAACTAAAGGAATTAGTCAAATTACCTGAGCTTCTTAACCCCGACATAGAATCACTTAACTCTAGTAATAATGGAAGGGCAATTCTCTTTTACCAAAGACTGCAGGTGATTCCAAATCTGGACACATTTAGGTACTACTGTGATAAGGAGCAGTTTTTTTAGAGAGAATCATGAGTGGTTTTTGTTTCCCATTTTCAGGGCTAGATGACAAAAGAGAAATATCATGCCCTAGGAAGTAATAGAGTTATAAAATTTTCACCGATTTTTAAAAATTGTGTAAGAAACTGACTTGTTTCTTAAGAAATGTATAGGAGCTGAATAAGATCTAGGCAGACATTTATTGCCCTTAAAAGTAATCATAGGCCGGGCGCGGTGGCTCAAG
>NW_012099510.1:338327-341701 GCF_000951045.1 Mandrillus leucophaeus | reverse complement strand
TGTGATCCACCCTCCTCGGCCTCCCAAAGTGCTGGGATTATAGGCGTGAGTCACCACACCTGGCCAGTTTTTACTTTTAATAACTATTTGTTTTATAGTGTCATTTCAGTAATACATCAAATTCTTACATGTTGATGAGTCTGGCTCTGAGCTAATTTTGTCTTCTGACTTCTCCCCAGCCAGCCCCTGTTGAAAATCGTGTACTTGTCTGAGAGCGGTGGCTCATGCCTGTAGTCCCAGCACTTTGGGAGGCTGACGAGGGCAGATCACTTGAAGTCAGGAGTTTGAGGCTAGCCTGGCCAACATGGTGAAACTCCATGTCTACTAAAAATATAAAAATTAGCAGGGCGTGGTGGTGGGTGCCTGTGGTCCCAGCTACTTGGGAGGCTGAGACAGCAGAAACACTTGAACCTGGGAGGCAGAGGTTGCAGCAGTGAGCCGAGATGAAGTCATTGCACTCCAGCCTTGGCGAGCAAGAGTCCGTCTCAAAAAACAAAAAAACAAAACAAAACAAAAAGCAAAAACAACAACAAAAAAAACAAAAACCTGAATTTTGTGATCAATATATCAAGTTTTCTGATTAAATCCTGGTGAGGGTTGAATTGAAATTGCATTAAATTTATAGAATACTTAGAAGAAAAGTGTATTGTGTAATTTTGTTACTTCATGATTACAGCAGATTGCATACATATTTAGAACATTTTTTATGACTTTGGAAGAAAAGTGTAACAGTTTTATTCCATAATGACCTTGGCTAATCCTTTGCTAAATTTCTTCCTAGGTAAACTGTAGACAGATTGGTAAAAAGAATTTATTACCTATACTGATAAACTTTCAGAATACCAGATCAGATATAATACGACAAGAAGTATACAATGGGTCTGTCTCAGGTGAATAAAAATACATAGTTATCCAACCTTCATATGTGTTTGCATGGTCCATGAGATGTTTCTGTTTATTCAATTTTCAAAACTGTTGTTGATTACATATAAAATGCTACAGGTTTTTGGATTGATTTCAGACTAAACAAGTACCATTATTTTAATAGTTTGTAGCTTTCTGTGTAGAAAGTAATATTGCCATAAATATTCTGTTTATTTTCAATCCTAATCACTGTGTGCCTGTGTCTGAGTGTCATAGTGATTTACTTGTGTTGTCAGCACAACACGAACCAGAGACAGGAAATGTAACATCTTTTCCTTGCTACCAACTTCCCAAGAAACACTTTTAAAGTTCTGTCACATAAAGTGTATTTGTTGATATTTTTGTAAGCATTTGTTATTGAGATTATGAAGCTTCTTTTTACTCCTAGTTTTCTATATTTCTGAAAAGTCATGAGTGTTAAATCATTTCAATAAATACACTTCAGCAACTGTGGTTATAAATCTATCATTTTATTTTTAATTGTAATCAATATTGACAAACTTTACTATCCTACATTTTAAAAAGTTTCCAATCTCAATAATTGCTCATTATTTATTTCATAGGAAGAAAATTGTATTTTGCATAAAAATATACAAAACATTTAAAGTTTAAAGTTTTGTATAATGTTTTGTCTCTAATTTTTCTATGTTTCTCAATTCCTAATTGTAAATATTTTCAGTTTTTCTTCATGGTTATCAATAGAAACTTATTTATATTAGTACTATTTCACATTTTCAGCCAGCTTCTGGAAAGTAAACATCATTCTTTTGATTCTTTTGAACTAATTTATCTAAGTTATTTTATTCTGGAAATTTATTTGTGTTTCCTCTTCTAACATTGTTGTATAAACCTAGACTCAGTACTTTTTAATATGTTTATTTGTTAATTGTATTTTTCAAAGATAAATTCCCCCAACTACCTCTTCATCAGTATTTTATACTTTTGAAATACAGTGCCTTCATTAGCATTTGTTTTTAAATATATTAAACATTTTTGTCATAATAGTGTATAATTTTCAAATGGTTATTTTAAATAAATTGAAATATTCAAGAAGTTTTAAAAATCAGTTGTTTCCACTAGGCTTTTGATAAGAAATGAGACTATCATGTTTCAGTTTTTTCTCTTAGAAAATAACGGGAAGCATTCCCTTTGAAAACTGGCACAAGACAGGGATGGCCTCTCACACCACTCCTATTCAACATAGTGTTGGAAGTTCTGCAAGGGCAATCAGGCAAGAGAAAGAAACAAAGGGTATTCAATTAGGAAAAGAAGAAGTCAAATTGTCCCCATTTGCAGATGACATGATTGTATATTTAGAAAACCCCATCATCGCAGCCCAGAATCTCCTTAAGCTGATAAGCAACTTTAGCAAAGTCTCAGGATACAAAATCAATGTGCAAAAAACACAGCATTCCTATACACCAGTAACAGACAATCAGAGAACCTAATCATGACTGAACTCCCATTCACAATTGCTACAAAAAGAAAAAAATACCTAGGAATACAACTTACAAGGGATGTGAAGGACCTCTTCAAGGAGAAATACAAACTACTGCTCAATGAAATGAAAGAGGACATAACAAACAAATGGAAGAACATTCCCTGTTCACGGATAGGAAGAATCAATATCATGAAAATGGCCATACTGCCCAAAGTAATTTATAGATTCAATGCCATCCTCATTAAACTACCAATGACTTTCTTCACAGAATTGGAAAAATCTACTTTAAAGTTTATACGGAACCAAAAAAGAGCCTGCATTGCCAAGACAATCCTAAGAAAAAAGAACAAAGCTGAAGGCATCATGCCACCTGACTTCAAAGTATACTACAAGGCTACAGTAACCAAAACAGCATGGTACTGGTGCCAAAACAGATATATATACAAATGGAACACAACAGAAGCCTCAGAAATGACATCACACATCTACAACCATCTGATCTTTGACAAACCTGAGAAAAACAATAAATGGGAAAGGATTCCCTATTTAATAAATGGTGCTGGGAAAACTGGCTAGCCATATGTAGAAAGCTGAAACTGGATACCTTCCTTACACCTTATACAAAAATTAATTCAGGATGGATTAAAGACTTAAATGTTAGACCTAAAATCATAAAGTCCCTGGAAGAAAACCTAGGCAATACCATTCAGGACATAGGCATGGGCAAAGCTTCATGGCTAAAACATCAAAAGCAATGGAAACAAAAGCCAAAATAGACAAATGGGATCTAGTTAAAGAGTTTCTGCACAGCAGAAGAAACTACCATCAGAGCGAACAGGAAACCTAGAGAATGGGAGAAAATTTTTGTAATCTACCCATCTGACAAAGGGCTAATACCCAGAATGTATGAAGAACTTAAACAAATTTACAAGAAAAAAAAAATCAAAAAGTGGGCAAAGGATATGAACAGACACTTCTCAAAAGAAGACATTTATGCAGCCAACAGACA
>NW_012099510.1:333908-336387 GCF_000951045.1 Mandrillus leucophaeus | reverse complement strand
AAAAAAAAAAAACACCAAAAAGTAATCATAGAATAATGATTCTTTGTACAGATCTCTTTTGTGCATCTACCAGAATTTCTCCTAGGGGTAGAATTGTTCACCCTCAACCATGTTAGATATTGTGAAAATGATTAAAGTGTCAGAAACACATTTGAAATTCTAAAAGTGATTCATGTTGAGTTTTCATTGTTTTGAAACTTTATGAGCACATGATGAAGTCAGACTTCTAATTTTGCCAATATGAAAAGTGTCAAGTGATGTCTGATTGTGAATTTGATTGACATTTCCCCTTACTACTGCTGATGTAGATAATTTTTTATTGGTTATCATGATTTAGACCTCCTCATTGTGAACAAATTACCAATAGTCTTTTGGTCTGTGTTTTGCTTTTTTATCTATTGATTGATATAATTTGAAATATAAAGTTAATACTAATTTATTTTTGTCTTATACATTGCAAGCATCTTTTTTCTTTCTTTGGTATCTTTAGATGTCTTATGCACTTGTTTATGTCAAAGAAGTTTTAAAGTTTAATATACTCAAGTTCTTGAATCCTTTCCTTTCAGATGTGTGCTTTTCATGTTTGCTGAAGAAATACTTCACTATGCTCACAATACAAATATTTAATTCTCCACCTTTTTTCCAAAGTTTAAACATTATTTCTTATGTAGACAGTTAATTTACCTAGAATTGATTGTTCGTTATAATGCGGGGTGTAGAAGTCTTAATTCATATTTTATATATTTATAAGCAACTTTCCCAAGCAAATTTTGAAGTTTTTACTTTTTTGTTGTTGTTGAGACAGAGTCTCGCTCTGTTGCCTGGCTGGAGTGCGGTGGCGCGATCTCGACTCACTGCAACCTCTGCCTCCTGGGTTCAAGCGATTCTCCTGCCTCAGTCTTCTGAGCAGCTGGGACTACAGGCACCCGCCACCACGCCCAGCTAAGTGTTGTATTTTTAGTAGAGACGGGGTTTCACCATGTTGGTTGGGATTGTCTGAATCTCTTGACCCTGTGATCCACCCTCCTCGGCCTCCCAAAGTGCTGGGATTATAGGCGTGAGTCACCACACCTGGCCAGTTTTTACTTTTAATAACTATTTGTTTTATAGTGTCATTTCAGTAATACATCAAATTCTTACATGTTGATGAGTCTGGCTCTGAGCTAATTTTGTCTTCTGACTTCTCCCCAGCCAGCCCCTGTTGAAAATCGTGTACTTGTCTGAGAGCGGTGGCTCATGCCTGTAGTCCCAGCACTTTGGGAGGCTGACGAGGGCAGATCACTTGAAGTCAGGAGTTTGAGGCTAGCCTGGCCAACATGGTGAAACTCCATGTCTACTAAAAATATAAAAATTAGCAGGGCGTGGTGGTGGGTGCCTGTGGTCCCAGCTACTTGGGAGGCTGAGACAGCAGAAACACTTGAACCTGGGAGGCAGAGGTTGCAGCAGTGAGCCGAGATGAAGTCATTGCACTCCAGCCTTGGCGAGCAAGAGTCCGTCTCAAAAAACAAAAAAACAAAACAAAACAAAAAGCAAAAACAACAACAAAAAAAACAAAAACCTGAATTTTGTGATCAATATATCAAGTTTTCTGATTAAATCCTGGTGAGGGTTGAATTGAAATTGCATTAAATTTATAGAATACTTAGAAGAAAAGTGTATTGTGTAATTTTGTTACTTCATGATTACAGCAGATTGCATACATATTTAGAACATTTTTTATGACTTTGGAAGAAAAGTGTAACAGTTTTATTCCATAATGACCTTGGCTAATCCTTTGCTAAATTTCTTCCTAGGTAAACTGTAGACAGATTGGTAAAAAGAATTTATTACCTATACTGATAAACTTTCAGAATACCAGATCAGATATAATACGACAAGAAGTATACAATGGGTCTGTCTCAGGTGAATAAAAATACATAGTTATCCAACCTTCATATGTGTTTGCATGGTCCATGAGATGTTTCTGTTTATTCAATTTTCAAAACTGTTGTTGATTACATATAAAATGCTACAGGTTTTTGGATTGATTTCAGACTAAACAAGTACCATTATTTTAATAGTTTGTAGCTTTCTGTGTAGAAAGTAATATTGCCATAAATATTCTGTTTATTTTCAATCCTAATCACTGTGTGCCTGTGTCTGAGTGTCATAGTGATTTACTTGTGTTGTCAGCACAACACGAACCAGAGACAGGAAATGTAACATCTTTTCCTTGCTACCAACTTCCCAAGAAACACTTTTAAAGTTCTGTCACATAAAGTGTATTTGTTGATATTTTTGTAAGCATTTGTTATTGAGATTATGAAGCTTCTTTTTACTCCTAGTTTTCTATATTTCTGAAAAGTCATGAGTGTTAAATCATTTCAATAAATACACTTCAGCAACTGTGGTTATAAATCTATCATTTTATTTTTAATTGTAATCAATATTGACAAACTTTACTATCCTACATTTTAAAAAGTTTCCAATCTCAATAATT
>NW_012099510.1:282302-332733 GCF_000951045.1 Mandrillus leucophaeus | reverse complement strand
AAACAGGAACGCTTTTACACTGTTGGTGGGAGTGTAAACTAGTTCAACCATTGTGGAAGACAGTATGGCAATTCCTCAAGGATCTAGAACTAGAAATACCATTTGTCCCAGCCATCCCATTACTGGGTATATACCCAAAGGATTATAAATCATGCTAATATAAAGACATATGCACACGTGTGTTTATTGGGGCACTATTCACAATAGCAAAGACTTGGAACCAACCCAAATGTCCATCAATGATAGACTGGATTAAGAAAATGTGGCACATATAAACCATGAAATACTATGCAGCCATAAAAAAGGATGAGTTCACGTCCTTTGTAGGGACATGGATGAAGTTGGAAACCATCATTCTGAGCAAACTATCACAAGGACAGAAAACCAAACGCTGCGTATTCTCACTCATAGGTGGGAATTGAACAATGAGATCACTTGAACACAGGGCGGGGAGCATCACACCCCGGGGCCTGTTGTGGGGTGAGAGGCGGGGTGGGGAAGGTATAGCATTAGGAGAAATACCTAATGTAAATGAAGAGCTAATGGGTGCAGCAAACCAACATGGCACATATATACCTAGGTAACAAGCCTGCACATTGTGCACATGTACCCTAGAACTTAAGTATAATTTAAAATAAATAAATAAATAAAATTTTAAAAAAGCAAAAAAAGAAAAAATAGAGGCAATAATGTAGTCCTCCTTGTAGTCATCTGCATATTTCTAAATAAAAATCTTTAAGTACCATTTATTGCCTTTTTTCTTCTTTTTCTTTTTTGAGACAGTCTCACTCTGTTGCCCAGACTGGAGTGCACTGGAACAATCTCGGCACACTGGAACCTCCGCCTCCCCAATTCAAGCCATTCTCCTGTCTCAGGCTCCTGAGTAGCTGGGACTACAGGTGTGTGCCCCCACACACGGCTGATACTTTGTATTTTCAGTAGAGATGAGGTTTCACTGTGTTTTAGCCAGGATGGTCTCAATCTCCTGACCTCATGATCCGCCTCTGCCTCCCAAAGTGCTGTAATTTTTGTATTTTTAGTAGAGACGGGGGTTTCACCATGTTGGCCAGGGTAGTCTTGAACTCCTGACCTTGTGATCCGCCTGCCTCGGACCCCAGAGTGCTGGGATTACAGGCGTGAGCCACCGTGCCCGGCCTATTGTCTTCTCAAATATTTGAAATTATCTCCTGACTTCTGCTTAGAATTCGAGGATGCAGTTCCTTCCCTGTCTCTTCCCCACTACACATGCTTCCTGTCCCCAGAAGGTCCTAATTCACTTTTCTCAAATAATGTCATGACTGATCATAAACCATCCTTTGATTACATTTATTACATAATTTTAATCACCTGGAATCAAAAACTGGCATTATTTTCATTTATTCAATAAAGTATTTTATGTTGTCACCACTATTACACTCCCAAAGGCAGGCTTCCCTGGAAAACTGCTGAACACATTGGGAAAACTTGGAAGCATCTCATACCCATTTCTGGATTCTATATCCTTATTTCGTTTATTTCCCCTTTTTATTGTAACCCACCTCACAGAAGTTCCTGGAAGAGTGTACATAGAATGTAACCTTTTTGAAAACGTGTAGTCCAATATCTCCACAGTGTATTGAAAATTTTGTTTGGTGTTGAGTTCTATATTGGTTTTCCTCAAATATTTGCAGCTTGTTCCATTGTCTAATAGCTTCCTGTGCAATTGAGAAGGTCATATCCACTCTGATACTAATTTTAAATGGTCTTTTTCATATCTAAAAGTTTTTAACATTTTTGTCCTTATTACCAGTTGTCTGAAATTTACTATGGCAAGTTTCGTAGTGCAATTTTATTTGCCTGTATTTATTACACTGGAAATGCAGTGAACTCTTTTAAAAAAAATTTTAAACCTCAAACTTCAGTTTTTAAAAATATTAATTTATTCTCACCACATTTTCTATTTTCTTGCTCTTCTCTCACTCCTTTATTGATATTATTTGGAAGCTGGACTTCCTGAACCAACCCTCTGAACATCTTAGTATTTGTTTTCCTGTTCTCTATTTTTACATTTTTTTATTTCTTTTTACATTTCTTTATTTATTTTTACATTTCTTTATTTATTGGAAGGTTTTCATAAGTTGATCACAAGCCCTTTTCACAAAATTTCTTTCACCATAATTTAATTCCACGAGTACATTTTAATTATGTGATTATTTATTATTTTTATATTCCCATGTTATTTCTCGCCACCATACCATTTCATTTCTTTCTGAGCATGTTAATAACACAGGGTTGGTTGGTGATAACATCCTACATTTCTTTATTTCTAATAAGCCTTTTTTTTTTTTTTTTGTAATTTGGTGCTGCTGTTTTGGACTCTATATTTTATATTAGAGGTATGTTGAAGTAAGAAGTAATTTTTAGTTGTCTATTAATATTCAAAACCCAACTACTGAAATTATAGTGGAATCACTAAACATATGGAGACCGGGACTTGCCAAGTGAAGGATTTTTCAGCCAGGGGATTTCACGTGAACCTTGCTTTTCACGGGAGGTGATTATCTCTATTTCCTCCTCATGTTGCTCTGTTTCCCCAGAAGGGGGATGCTCTGAGGGTAGGGGGTAGGTGAATCTCTGTGGCAGTTTGCTAGAGGCAGTGAGAGAAAGATGACTGGAGATGTCTCACATTCAGTTTTCATATTTTGTTTAATTTTCCTCTTCTCTTGGTATTCATTTTCTCTGGTTCAACCTATTTAGTTAGCAAACTATCATTTTATACTGGAGAAGTAGTCATTTGGTGGCAGGGTGGGAAAAATCACAGTAAGAATCCATCTGCTGCTTTTATACATTTTCAACCAGTTTTCCTATTTCAGCCCCACCATTTGCCCCTTTCGCCTTACAAAGGTACACAATAATTCTGATTTTTGAGCTTTTACCGAGATTCCAGAATGAATCACCCCACTCTTTCCCCTCCCTTCCCCTCCCCTGTTTTCTTCTCTCTCTCTCTCTTTTTTTTTTTTTTTGTTTGTGTTTGTTTTTGTTTGGGACTGAGTCTGGCTCTGTTGCCCAGGCTGGAGTGCAGTGGCGCGATCTCGGCTCACTGCAAGCTCCACCTCCTGGGTTCACGCCATTCTCCTGCCTCAGCCTCCAGAGTAGCTGGGACTACAGGCACGCGATTCCATGCCCGGCTCATTTTTTATTTTCTGTATTTTTAGTAGAAACGGGGTTTCACCGTATTAGCCAGGACGATCTCGATCTCCTGACCTCGTGATCAGTCAGCCTCAGCCTCCCAAAGCGCTGGGATTACAGGTGTGAGTCACCGCGCCCGGCCTGCTTTTTTCTTTTAAATTATCCCTCTTCAGGCTTGAATTCCAGCATACTATATCCTAGAAATTCAGTTGTTCTCTCATAAATCCATGACACTACATCATAATTTTACTACCATTTTATGTCTGTAGTTGTCTTTTCCCTCATTGCTTTTGAATTGATGAGCTTACATCTTTTTAAATATAATTAATTTTGGGAGACAGTGTTAGGTTCACGGCAAAAAAAAAAAAAGTGAAAGGCACAGAGGGATCCTATACACCCCTTTCCATTAAACATTCCGCCATTTAACATTCCTCACCAAAGTGGGACATTGGTTACAGTTGATGAGCCTACATTTGATATGGGAGAGGGGGCAGGAAAGTGCTGGGTAGAGAAAGGTAAGGTCCCTGGTGAGGGCTTTACCCTTGGGCCTGTGCCCACGGACCTAGATGAGGACAGGCATTCCTGTTTTCACCTCCAAATGTTGCATTTTGAAAGACCACCCTGGCCGTGAAACCCCCATCTTGTGTCTATACAAGCTCTGAGACCCTAGCAGGCACAAACACAAGCAGCTGGACATCAAGAGGAACACAGTGACAGAAGAAGACACAGACGCCAACAGGCCATCAAATGTAACAATGCGGATGCCTAGGGAAACTTGGCAGAAGTCAATCGGAGGAGAACCTGGCCACTGAGTGGCTGACTCCAGGGGAAGACTGTCTTCCCACTCCTTCCACCTTCCACCTCCCCATCCATCTGCTGAGTGCTACCTCTACCACTCAATAAAGCCTTGCACTCATTCCCCAAGCCCATGTGTGATCTGATCTTTCTGGTACACCAAGGAAAGAACTTGGGATCCAGAAGGCCCTCTGTCCTTGTGATAAGGCAGAGAGTCTAATTGAGCTGATTAACACAAGCCACATGCAGGTGGCTAAACTGAAAGAGGGCACTGTAACATATGCCCACTGGGGCTTCAGGAGCTGTAAGCACTCAATCCTAGATGTTGCCTTGGGGTCGGAGCCCACACTCCTCATGACCTGCCCATCTGCATGATTCCCCTAGGGGTCTGAGTTGCAGGGCCCCGAAAAAGCGAGTCATACCCTTATCGCACACACTGTGAGAGGGATAAGGGAACTCTTCCAGTTTCAAATTGACATATCATTATCAACCAAAATCCGTAGTTTAAATGAGGGCTCACTCTTGGGATTGTACATTCTATGGGTTTGAACAAAACTATAATGGCACGTGTCCACTGGTATAGCATTATACACAGTTGTCTTACTGCATTAAACATTTTCTATGCTTTGACTATTCATCCCTCCCTCTCCACTATTTGTTGGCAGCCACTGATCTTTTTACCTTTCCCATGGTTTTGCCTTTTCTAGAATGTTGTATAGCTGGAATCATACTGTACGTAGCCTTTTCAGATTAGCTTAATTCACTTAATATGCATTTATTTTATATTTTCTTTTCATGGTTCTGTAGCTCCTTTTGTTTTAAGCACAGGATTTTATTTTATTTTTTTTCATTTTCTGGATGCCCACAATGTATTCATTTACCTACTGAAGGTTTATTTTTTTTCATTTTCTGGATGCCCACAATGTATTCATTTACCTACTGAAGGTTTATTTTTTTTCATTTTCTGGATGCCCACAATGTATTCATTTACCTACTGAAGGTTATCTTGACTAGGTCCATGTTTTGGCTATTATAAATAAAGATGCTGTAAACACCCATGTGTAGAGTTATGTATGGATATAAATTTTTAATTTAGGTAATACCAAGAAGCATATTTGCTGGATTTGTGAGAGACTGTCAAACTGTCTTCCATAGTGGATGTAGCAATTTGCATTTCCACCAGCAATGAATGAGAGTCGCTGCTGCTTGTCTTTCCATTCTGTTGATAATGTCTTTCACAGAACAAACGTGTTTAATTTTTATAAAAGCCTGGCTTATCAATTATTTTATTCATGGTCTGTGTCTTTGGTGTTCTACTTAAAAAGTTGTCACCATAGCCAATGTCATCTAAGCTTTCTCCTTTGTTGTCTTCTATGGGTTTATATAGTTTTACATTTTACATTTAGGAATATAATCCAATTTGAGTTCATTTGTGTAAAGGGTGTAAGATCTGTGTCTAATGGATCTGTGTCATATTGATTTACAGTTGTTCAAACACCATTTGTCTAAAAGACTTTTTCTTCACTGTATTGTTTTTGTTCCTTTGTCAGTGACCAATTGATCATATTAATGTAAGTCTATTTCATGGGATCTCTCTTCTGTTTCATTAATCTGTTTATCTTTCACCAATACCACACAATCTTGATCAAGGTAGCTTTATAGTAAGATGTAGAATTGGATAGTGTCCATATTTCCACTTTACTCTCTTCTTTTAATATTGAGTTGACTATTCTAGACTCTTGCCTGTCCATACACTTAAGAATAAATTTCCCTGTTCTAGAAAATAACTTTCTGGGATTGATTGGAATCACACTGAATCTATAGATCAAATTGAGAATAACTGACATCTTAACAATATTGTTTTTCTATCCATGAACATAAAAAATCTTTCCATTTATTTACTTCTACTTTGATATGTTTCACTAGTGTTTTTAAGCTGTTCTCATATAGATCTTGTACATGTTTCTATATTTTGTTAGATTTAGATTTATAATTATTGCATTATTTGGTTGCTAATGTAAATGATAATGTGTGTTGTCACTGGTTCATTGACAACACTGGTTCATTGGTGAATGTGTGTTGTCACTGGTTCATTGGTATATAGGAAAACAGTCAGCTTTTGTACATTAACCTTGTATCCTACAGCTGTGCTATAGTTACTTTTAGTTCTAGAAGATTTTTTTGTTTGGTTTGGTTTTTGTTTTGTCAATTCATTTGGATTTTCTATATATATAATCATGTTATCTGTCAACAAGAACAGAGTTATTTCCTTCTTCCAAATCTTATGTCTCTTACTTCTTTTTTCCCTTACTGCATTAGCTATGACTTCCAGTATGATATTTAAAGAATGGTAAGGGAGGATGTCATCACCTTGCTTCTGATCTTTGTGGGAAAGCTCCTCGTTTCTCACCATTAAGAATGATGTTAGTTTGATTCTTGGGCAAGTCACCCATATGTTAAACAGATGTGTTGGTCTATTATATCTTTCTCCTGACCCGGCCTTCTGTGGTTGTATGATTCCATAAATACCTGTGAGAGATTGAATGTATCTCTAAATAATTATGTTACTTTTTTGTAAGAACCCCTGTTAAAAGCAGACACTGCACCATAATCATCTCTAACAAACCCATGTATGATTGGATTAACGACTGAAGTTTTTTTCTGTGTTTGGAGTCTCTCTCAGAACAGATGGTTTGATAACTAAGTAGCCCTCTACTGATGATGGCCCCATGGTGGTCTTGCTATTGAATACCCTAACAAGAATTCATGCACTAATCCTGCCAGCCTCTAACTCTCCTGGCCCAAGATAGTTTATTTTGAATTATACATTGTGGAGCTTAGACCTAGGTAAATGCATTTTGTTGTTTCATTTCATAAACAACATTGTGTTATCTTGTTGAATTATGTAGCTTTAGCAATATGTTTGTTTATAAACACAAAGCCCCATGGGTCGGTCATACAGAATAAATAAGGAAAATATAAAAGGTGTTTTAATAAATGTGCAGTAATTATAACTGTCCTTGTAAGACTCGCACACAAAATATGAAACATGTTTCTTTTACTTCTTTTCTGTACTCTATTAAGTTATATTTAAATTCACTATGGAAAATGGAGAAAATGGATTCTTTTTTGAGATCAAACACACTTTCCAATGAATCCCTGGCATCTCAATATAATGATGATGAATGTTACTAATTTAGCTTTCTGTGTCCTATTAGTGGCATCTTTATAAAGAAATAGCTCAGTTTTGGAAGTATTTTAGATCAAAAGACACAACTAACCTTATAAGGTCTTTGAATTATGAGTTGTTTTTAAGACATGTATTTCTTTCTATTGATCTTTCCTATTTCCTCATATATATATACCTTTGCAAATTCAGATGGTAAACATTATATAATGTTTTCTAAAACAACCAGTTCTACAGCAATGATTCAAATGGTTTTTACTTTTTTTTTTTTTTTTAAGTAAAGAGCTGTGATTGTGATTGACCTCTCAAGTACAATCAACTGAATCTAGCCAACAACCACATGCATGCACTTTTGAAGGAAACTTTCCTCATCCAGGCTGGTGCTGAAACCGTATCACTAACCTTGATCGTAGCCTGTGAGAAACCTTGAAGTAGAAGAGCCAGCAAATCCATTCCCTGATAAACTACCCCAGAATCAACTGTGATATAATAAATGTGCGTTGTTTTAAGCCACCACATCATGTGTCAGAAGAGGTTTAGATGTTGCAAAATGTATGTACACTTGAATGTAACTTTGGGGTTCCTACAAAAGTTTTGCTGGACTCTTATTTTTACTGTCTGCTACGAGAGTTATCTGTTAAAGCAAGCATTAAAAAACCTTCACTATCTTCATTAGGTTCTTGGGTGTAAGAGAGAAGGAAGAATATAAATATAAATTGCTTCCCAAGATGAAGTGGGAGTGAGAAGGTAGGTTGAAGAGACTTCAGCAGAACTATTTTGCCCGGAGGCACATAATTAAACAAGCATGATTCTTTCTGGACGTCCCCTGCTTCCAGTGAAACTAGTATAGCCTCAGGAGAAGTTCACTGCCCATGAAGGATTGCTTCTGGGGGTAGTGCCTGTCTCTTTCTTTAATTTCTCTTTTATAACATTGAGCCTTTCAAAAACAGAAGTTGTTTTTCATTCATTTTGTATATTTAGTAGCCAGCACAGTGCCTGGCACAAAGTAGATTTGAGTAAATCTTGGTTAACTTTAGTTCAATTGACTTATTAAATTAGATCCAAGGAGTATCTGTGAATGCTTGATAATTGGCCTGCAGCGACCAGATAATAAATTATTTGGGCACGTAATGCTTTAATCAAACACTTTCTGAAATTGGCCCTTGCCAAGTGTTTTCAGTACATGTTCTCTAGTAATTCATAATGTTTTTGGAAATAAACCACTCTGAATCTTGCAGGGTTTCTTCTTCCATTCTTAGTCCTTCAGTGAGAGGAGCTGGATGCAGCTACAGATCGAAAGAAGAAACACCCAAGGGTGTCACAGGTCAAGCTTTGGATAAACATAACTTGTCTATGTTCCTCGAGGCCCTTCACCAGAAAACATTTCTTGGCCACTGATTCTACTACCCTCAGAAAGTAAGGCACACTTGCAGAGGAAAGGGAGTTAGGCTGTGGAGTCAGGTATTTGTGGGCTCAAGACTTAATTCTGCTTTGTATTGGTGTTGCAATGCTGGAAAAGTCACTTGAATCTATAAATGTCATCCTCTTCATTTTGAAACAGCAGCATCAGTAATCAACAGAGAGGGTTGTTATGATAAACATGCAAGTGAAATAATGGATAGAAAACAATATCCTGTGGTCAGCAGATTTCTAAATACCACCACCACCTCTCTATTCCCAACCTGCTAGTATTCATAGCCACATATAATCTCCTTGTGTTGGGCAACTTGATTTTAGTCATAGAGCATGGAAAGGATAATAGAATGGTTACTTGTGTGGTTAGGTTACACAATATTACAATTTCTACCTTCCTATTAAATGCTCCCACTCAATAGATTTGATTGAGTAGGCTATCATGTTGGACACCCACAATGAACTAAGGTTGACTTCTAACAAACAGCCAGCAAGCAACTGAGGCCCACAGCTCCACATTCTGCAGGCAACTGACATCTTGCCTACAACCACATGAATGAGCTTAGGAGATAATCCTTCCCCAGGCAAACCTGGTGCTGAGAGCTTAGCCCTGACTGATATTTTGACTGTAGCCTTTGAGAGAACTTGAAGTTGAGAACCCAGCTAAGCCATGCCCAGATAAGTGACCCCAGAAAAAAAATATGAGAAATGTGTGTTATTTTAAGTGGCATATTTTGAGATAGTTTGTTACGTAGCAATAGATAACTTACACAAAATTAAAAGTAAAAATAATTTCTGTATACACATACATATGTACAAAAATATATACATATCAGTCTACACACATCTATATCTATCATCTTTGTATCTATTTATATATATTTGTTGTCTTTATTCACAATGACAGGAGTAGCTCTGCACAATCTGTCTTGATGCTAATACAAAGAAAATTGCAGAAAACTTTCAACAAAAGAATGATGTCAGTAGGGAAATGATAACTTTTCAATTGTGATTTTTTTATAACAGAGAAGCTGTCCGACCCTTTGCCTTGAGGTTTGGAAATTTCATTTTTAAGTGACTTACAATAAATTAAATTGGAAAGTTGATTCATGTGAAATAAAAATACAGGGTATATAAGATTTAAAAATATGCAAACGAATTGATTGTAATAAACTCCACAAAGTTCTATGTATTAGAAAGTTCTCTGGCCATGTTCCAAATTTCTCTCCCTGCAGGCCTTCTGGCATATCCGGCCCACTGGATGCTTCCACCACTGCATATTTTATTATAAAGCTTAGAACAAATGAAGCCGTCATCCAAGTACATGTGTATACAGGCAACTTCTGGGCAGGCAGTTTCCCTGGTCTCTCTGGTTCTCCATTGCTGAATGGCTCCTATGATTGGCAAAGCTTTTCATTAGGTGATTAAGACCTTGTTCACCCAAGCCTGAGCCCAGGGAGTATTTTATCTTTGAGACAATGTTTGCCCATCTCTGAGCTTATTAACTCTGTGCTAATTTCATAAATCAGTATCCAGTGTCTGTGTTTCCATGTGAATCTGGAAGGTTGCTATGCTCTCTCTTGCATGGCCCACTAGGTAGAGTTTCTGACAAAGTGAAGACAGAAAAACTTGCTTTGAAATTTTATTTCCTAATATTTAATATTTATTGTTTCATGGATTTGTACAAGAGCAGCCATGAATTGTCTATCACAGTGAACAAAGCTTGATGTTCAGTGATATGGTTTGGCTCTGTGTCCCCACCCAAATCTCACCTTGAATTGTAATAATCCCCATGTGTCAAGGGCAGGAGGAGGTGGAAGTAAGTGAATCATGGGAGATGGTTTCTGCTTGTAGCCCCTTTGTTTTGGCCAATTTCTTCCATTTGGAATGGCTGTATTTACCCAATGCCTGTAGAATGCCCCATCTATACAATGCCCCATTGTATCTAGGAAGTAACTAACTTGCTTTTGATTTTACAAGATCATAAGCAGAAGGAACTTGCCTTGTCTCAGATGAGACTTTGGACATGGACTTTTGGGTTAATGTTGGAGTGAATTAAAACTTTGGGGGACTGTTGGAAAGGCATTATTGTGTTTTGAAATGTGAGAACATGAGATTTGGGAGTGGCCAGGGCAGAGTGATATGGTTTGGTTCTGTGTCCTCAGTGAATTCTCATCTTGAATTGTAATAATCCCTATGTGTCAAGGATGGGACCAGGTGGAGGTAATTGAATCATGGAAGTGGTTTTCCCTATGCTCTTCTCATGATAATCAGTACCTCACAAGATCTGATGGTTTAATAAGCATCTGATATTTCCCCTGCTGGCACTTCTCTCTCCTGCAACCTTGTGTAGATGGATGTGTTTGATTCCCCTTCTGCCATGACTGTAAGTTTCCTGAGGCCTTCCAAGCCATGTGAAACCATGAGTCCATTAAGCCTGTTTCCTTTGTAAATTACCCAGTCTTGGGTATGTCCCTGCAGCAGCATAAGAGTGAACTACTACATTTCAATTCCTAGTACAGCTTCATCTACATTTTCTCACCTTCAGCAAGTTACTTTGTTTATCAGTGTGTCAGTTTACTCACCTACATATATGACATAGTCATTCCTACCTTATAGTTTTAATGTGAGAACTCTATAAGTTAAAAAAGTACTAAATTACAACTATTTAAATTCCACAAGTACTCAACTAAAGCCTTTATTTAAGTTTTAAGTTTAGTAATTAAAACTGTTATGATAAGTATAATTATTACTCTAATTTTATTGCTAAGAGAACTAAGGCTTAGATAAGTCAAGTAATTCACCCAAAGTCATAGAATGAATAAGTAAAGGAGCTTAGATCTGAGCTTATGCAGCCTCTCTTAAGAAGCATCTTGATCCACTTTTACTAATTAAAGCTAATTGAAAATAAAATATATTTGGATAGAGAACCTAGAAGAGTTCCTCACATATAGTAGTGTGCCATATATGCTAGGTAATAATTGTTTAGTTCTTACCTAAGATCATTAAGATCCATCTTGGGACATAAGTCATTAAACCCCAACCTTTATTGTCAGTCTCAGGTATAATAATAATCTTTGTGCCTCTAATTTCATTTTGTTCCAGAAAATATCGAAGAATAGTCAGATGCAGACGAGAACATTTTCCCCCTGCCTTATTCTATTCCCTCTCCCCTTTCTTTATTCCTTCTTTCCTTCTTGCTTTTTTACTAATTCATTTAAAAATGCTTATTGGATAAATGGATAAATAAGGAAATGAAAAATGATGAAAAGATGCAGTAATGCTTTAGAAATGAGGCAGTGGTGAAGTATTCTGCCTTCTGGAACTTACTAGAAGTGAGGTCAGAGGCACATAAGTGAAGCTGTTGTGGAAGGAAATTGGTGAAGAGAATGATGATGTGTGGGAAGAGACTTCATTTTTTAACACAATAATGAGGGCCAGCTTTGTTGGGAAAGTGAAGTCACGCAAAGACTTGAACACCTACTATGTGGCAGGTATGATGCTAGTTCCTGAAAATACAGTCCAGGTTAGACTGAGTTACAGACAATCACATAGACCAGTGTTTTAAGTCCATGAGGGTCTCTTTCAGGTGCATATTATAGGTCTGTCTCAGGTGAGCAGGAAGGACTATGGTCCCTCCAGATAATGGAGACCCATCTCTGTGTTCCTGTGATGACTGAGGCAGGAAAAAGAGAACATGGCAATATGTACTGGTGCTTAAAGCTTTGCCTGAAAAGGACAGGTGTCACTGTTATGCACTTCGCCTGGGCCAGAGGAGTCCCATGGCCACACCTAACTATAAAGGGGCAGAAAAGTGCAATTCTGTCATTACCTGACTGTCAGACCTGCAGGGTAAACAGCATGGACACTTGGTGAGACAGCTTTACTTATGTGCCTCTGATCTCACTTCTAGTAAGTTCCAGAAGGCAGAATACTTCACCACTGCCTCATTTCTAATGCATTACTGCATCTTTCCATCATTTTTCATTTCCTTGTTTATCCATTCAATCATTTACTTAATGTATAGTAATGTTTATCATTGGAGATATGGCAGATGATAAAGAAAAAAAGAGAAAATAGCCACCCTCATGGAATTTATGTTGCAAAGGAGGACAAATAAATAAAATATATAATATGTCAGAGTGATGATGGCTTTATAGTGAGAAAAATAAAGCAGAAAATTGGGGAAGAGAATGATGATGTATGGGAAGAGACTTCATTTTTAACACGGTAATTAGGGCCAGTTTTGCTGAGAGAGTGAAGTTATGTAAAGATTTGAAAGAGATGAGGGAGTGAACCTGAGCCCTATTACCTGGGAGAAGATCATTCTGTGGAGGAGCAGCAAACTCAAATGCCCTGAGGCAAAGCAAGCCCAGTATAAACCCACTTACAGCAAAGCCTAGAAAGATTCAGTGTGAGTGGCCGAGAGAGAGGGAGGATGTGGCCAAGGAAGCTGACTAGGAGCCCGGAGGTTATCAGGGAAACTGGCTTTTACGAGTATTTTGGGGCACTCTTGGTAGGTTTTAATCAGAAAAATAACATAGTATTCCTTATTATTTTTACTTTAAATAATGTTTTTGTAGAGATGGGTTCTTACTATGTTGCCCAGGGTGGTCTTGAACTCCTGGCTTCAAGTCATTCTCTCACCTTGGCCTTCCAAGGTGCTAGGATTACAGACATGAACCACCATGTCCAAACTTATATTTTAAAATAGATTCTCTGTTATGGAAGGACTAGATCACATGAGGCGATGGTGGAAGCAGAAAGACCTGCAGCTATTTAGTGGGTGATTTCAGAAGATGGTGGTGATAACCCAGTAGGGAGGTTATGGTGGTTTGTTCTAGGACAGTAGCAGCAGATGTAATACAAATTGGTCAGTTCTGAATATATTTTGAAGGAGGGATATAGTATAATATAAAGAGATATATTATGGCTATAAGATTAATGGTGGCCGTAAGGCCCACTCAAGCATCTTGCAGAGCTGACACTATGTGACATTTAGCAATTTAATGCAAGCTGGTCTGGAAATTTCCAACCCTGGCCTGAAGATTTGAGGAGACAAGGCCATCTCAGTGCAGATGAAACTTTCATGAACCTTTACCCTTATAAAAATAACTTGGTCAGGCACGGTGGCTCATGCCTGTAATCCCAGCACTTTGGGAGGCCAGTGCAGGTGGATCGCCTGAGGTCAGGAGTTTGAGACCAGCCTGGCCAACGTGGCAAAACCCCATCTCTAGTAAAAATACAAAAATTAGCAAATTAGCTGAGTGCAGTGGCAGGCACATGTAATCCCAGCTACTCGGGAGGCTGAATTGCTTGAACCCAGGAGGTGGAGGCTGCAGTGAAGCGGGAACACGCCATTGCACTGGAGCAACAAGAGCAAAACTCTGTCTAATAATAATAATAATAATAGAATAACTTTATCTCCCTTCATGAAAGAAACATGAAGTAGCTGCCCCCAGAATAATACAGGCATACAAAAGAATGAAGAATCACCCAAACTCTGAGAATAGCTTATGGACAAAAACCTTCCCAGTCAGTCGGTCATCTGTCCTCAGCCTGTACCTCAAGCCACCAGTCTGCTCCTGCTGTCCATCTCATAAGAATGCTGCCAGAATAAACTGCTTGAGCATCAGATGGTGTCTGAAATTCATCTTGGGTGCAAATGGAACCAGAAGGGAGAAGTTGACTGTGCAGAGACTAGTCAGCTAGGACTACCCCAAGTCCTGGAACATGACAAGAAGCCAACAGGATTCCTGAGAAATCAGATGTGGAACACAATAGAAAGAGGAATCTATAGTAACTAAGGTGTTTAGTCTGAGTATCTGCAGCAATGGATTTGCGCATTGCTAAGTGGAAAAATACTGTAGGCAGAGTTTATTTGAAGGAAAATCTAGCAGTTCAGTTTTGGACATGTTCGTTTTAAGATGTCTACAGCGGGCCAGGTGCAGTGACACACGCCTGTAATCCTAGCACTTTGGGAGGCCAACGCAGGTGGATCACGAGGTCAGGAGATCGAGATCAACCTGGCCAAGATGGTGAAACCCCGTCTCTACTAAAAATACAAAAATTAGCCAGGTGCAGTGGTGGGCCCCTGTAATCCCAGCTAGTTGGGAGGCTGAGGCAGGAGAATCACTTGAACCTGGGAGGCGGAGGTTGCAGTGAGCTGAGATAGCGCCACTGCACTCTAGCCTGGTAACAGAGCAAGACTCCGTCTCAAAAAAAAAAAAAAAGAAAAATTGGCTACAACATCATAGTGAAATACTGACTGGGAAGCTTT
This sequence comes from Mandrillus leucophaeus, assembly GCF_000951045.1. NCBI lineage: Eukaryota > Metazoa > Chordata > Mammalia > Primates > Cercopithecidae > Mandrillus > Mandrillus leucophaeus. The sequence continues at coordinate 317,890 of NW_012099510.1, read as the reverse complement.
GATATAAATGTTCTAAATCCCAGAGAGAGATCTGGGTTGAAGGCAGCTGTATGCAGACAGTCCTCTGACACGGTGACAGTGGTTTATGAGTGTGACTAGCCACAGAGAATGAGGAGTGGCTGAGTCGCAGGATACCCCCAACCCTTAGAGAGCGGAACAAAGAGAAAGCAGCAGCAAAGTCTGCTTGGAAGGAGTAGTCAATGGATTAATGGGAAAGCAGGGAAATATGTCCTGGAGGTCAAGTAAATACAGCGTTTCAAAGAGGAGAGAATGATCCACTTGTTGAATGTGACAGATAGACCCAGGAAGGTGAAATCTGAGGAGTGACAATTACAATTATCTATGTAAAAATCCTTGATAACTTCCGTCTAATGAATGTTAGTGAAATGGTGGGCAAAGCCTGATTATGGAAGCATGAGAAGAAACTGAGAAAAGAGGAATTAGACACAGCAAGACAGATCCAGCTCTGCGTCAGTCTGGGGTAGAGTTGTGTCATTCTTGAAAGAACTTTGTGTCTAGGACCTGGGATAGACATCGACGGTGACTGAGTAGGTGCTCTCCTCCTGGTCTTATAGCAATTATTCTACCCATGGCCTCTGGCCACATTATTTCTCTCAACCGCAAATCCAAGTACCTAAAATCCCACTGTTTTATTCCCTTGGGGTAATGTTTATAAATTTTCTTTTTTCCTTATTTTTTAATATCAAGCATCTTTTCTAACACTGTTCCTTTAGGGAGTGGCATAAGAAGCCACCACCCCTTGTGGAAAAAGAAAGCAGTGGACTGGGAGCTGGGACACCTGTATGGTCCTCCATAAATCTCTGTCCCTCCCTTAGATGTACTGTCCTCTTGCAAAACTTAAAGAAGAACCAAATGGCCTCTGTGAACCTTTCAAGCTGAGGGGATTGATGTGGGAGTGGGAATTTTGATGGAGAAGAAAAAGGAATGGTTTTGGAGTGAGTATGACTGCCTGGGAAGGTTAAAAAGGGTTCACTTCATTTCATCATGCAGCTTACCAACTCCCAGAATTGCTCTCTAAAGATGAGCAAGAAATGTTTTTTTTGTTTGTTTGTTTGTTTGTTTTGTCTTAATGGTACCACCCAACTATTGTGTGGGTGATGATGGGTCACTTTCTGGAGATAACAAGATGAGATGCCTGGTCTTGCAGTACTGGAAAAAAAAAGAAGTGATGAGAGGGAGGAGGAGTACTTGAAGACAGAGAAGGTTCACTATCACACTCCCTAACTCAAGAAAAGGGCTGCATGATGTACATTCAGGCCCAGATTTTCATACCTTAGGAAAGATAGTTCAAAGGACAATCTTTGGGCTATTGCTATTCCTAAGAAGCACATTCTGCACTCCACAATCAAATAGTCCTTGTATATTTCTCATTAAAAGTTGATAGTAAAGTTGTTTAATCACATTCACCATTGAAAATTATTATTTTACTTTTCACTTATGTTTTGAAAACAACATGTTGAAGATCTCATTAGCTTGGGAATGAAAATACCCCCTTCCCAAATACATAATCATTAACTTGATTAATGGGCCTGGCTCTACACAACGAGCTGTAGTAACACTGCAATTTTATTGCCTTGGCTGGACCTGGGTATCTAAACCACGAGTTCGCAGCGATTCTCACTTCATCACTTTACAGGGAACTACCGATATCGGGAATCTGAAACAAAGCCCTTAACAAAGTGCAGTTCATTTCACACACAATCCACATGTTCCGTCTCCTGACTTTATTGAGTCAGGTTCTCACTGGAGACAGCTTTAGGGCAAAATGTTTTACTTTCAAAAACCATACGGAGAGGCAAACAATGTGAGACAATGTGTTAGAGCAAAGGTAAATGTCTTTATTTCCAATATATGGAGAATGGTTTTGCCCTTTTGAAGATGTTAGGCTGAAAGCAAACAACTTCTTCCACATTGAGCCCATTGAAGTGGCTTTCTTTTGCTTTTTCATTTTTAAATTTGCACAAAATTCTAGTTTTGGGTAGCGTCAAGTTTAGCTGATTTTGCTTTTTGTGTGAATTCGAGATAAACAAAAGCACAGTTTGCAAATAATACTCTGCTTGCAAGGTAACGTGAAAGTGACTTCTTTTCTCGTCCTTTCTTTTCTTTTTGTGTGTGTGGAGTCTAAATATTGAATCCTTGAATCTAAATTATGCTTTGTGTCTCAATTGCTTCCTCTGAGAGTAGGGAGAATAATAATATTAATAAATGAGATACTGCACATAAAGTACTTGGAATAATGCCTGACGTAGAGAGATTGCTCAAATGTGTGTTGTTGTCATGACCATTATTGGTATTATTGTTGATTCTTGCATTTTTTGCCTTTAAGAAGAAACAAAACTGAGATGAATACGTTTGTTTATTTTAATATCTGGAGTTTTGAGGATGAAACAGTGAAACTATGTCAACCACCTCTAATATATGCTTCAGAAATACAATGAGCAGGACTTGGTAGGCTTTGTAAAAATGAAAGAGAGAAAAAAAGAGCTGGGAGGAAATATATCAAGTTCTCAATTCTGATACCATTGGTCTTTGTGAGGAAATTTGGTAGAACAAACAGTTGTTTGGCATAGATAAATTGAAGTATTCATATCTAGTTCATAAGTAAAACTATGTTTTACAGCTAATTATGTCTAGGAGCAACTTAAAAAATTTACTTTAAAGAGCTATTTGGTGACTTGTGAAAGTCAGTGGTTATTCACCATATATCCTAACCAAACTAAAACAGAAGTGAAACCAAAATAAACATAAATAAAAACAAAAGCAGTATTCAAAAGTAAAAGTACAATATAAGAAGTCAAAAATAGGGTGGAGTAAGTTATAAGCAAAATGAGTTGTAAATTTTCTTAGAACTATGTTTGCCACATAGTTGGGAGAAAATAATTATTTCTGAATTATAATTTAGTAAATGCATATTCACATACTTACAAAATACTTATGTGTGCATAAAGAAGAAAATACATTTTTGAAATGTCAGTCACTATTACCAATTTGAATATACTTCTCTAATTTTTTTTGCATAGTTATACAATTAACTGTAATTGCCTAGCATAAACGAAGGTGACTCTCTTTCATTTACATTACATTTTCCATGGCCTTGGGTGGTCTTCAGCCACATCTTTTCCTGGTGGATTATAATATACCTTTGAGTAGGCGTGCCATTATTTTGCTTAGGAGCTCCATTCTTATAAGATATTTAAGCATTTTTTCCCACAATTTTCAATATAAAGTTACAATAAAAATCATTTTGTTTGTCTACTAAATATTTGGCAGACTGAAATAGGACTGAGTAGTGAAAAGAAATTATAGATTAACAAGGTCATGTTTAAAATTAAATCAGGGAACTTTTGAGAAATACAGAAATTGAGTAGCTGTGCTTTGACTTTTACTTGTGAAAGGTGACCCTGTTCACCTCCTGGTCCCTCAGGAGTAACCATAGACTCTACAGAATGTAATATATCATAACCATCTCATTGCCATCCTCCTATCAACCAAACTGTGACAGACCACATCAAGTCACACTACAGTCCAGGACATCTATAAACAGATCTGTGACACATTTAAAATTAAGGTGCAGTGATAGATCAAGTTAATTCATAAAGCAGACATTGATGTGTGTTTGTCATTTTATTCTGGCAGATGAAATTCTTTGATACATAAGCATGCCAGTGTTGGGCTATTGCATGGATCAGTGCTCTGTGATTTGTCTATCCATCCTTTAAAGCTAGCTCTAGTGACTCCTCTGGAGAGTTGACAAAGACCAGCCTGGACTTGAGAGATTTCCTACTTAAAAAAAAAAAAAAATCTCAAAGCTGTGATTGTCTCTATACATCTTTTATTTATTTATTATTTAAATCAATATTGTATTTCTTACTTTACAAAATTAATTCACCATTCTAAAGTTTGTTATGAGACATGGTTTTCCTTTTGATATTGGATACAAAAAAAATCAAAGGTAAAATTTCATCTGAGAACATTTATTGTACATGTATCTTGAATTTAATCCAGTGCTCCAATAGTGAAAAGAGGAAGACATGTATTTTTATATGTCTAGAGAAGTTATTTTATATCAGGTGTGTGAATACACTATAGATAATACCTATAACAGTAAAATTACTTATTTTGATTTGGTGATATTTAGGAAATAAATTCTCAAGTTGAAATTATTTTCTGATCCAGCCCTTAACTATTCTGTCTTTTGTGCAGTTACAAGGAATCTCTGCAGCCAAATGAGGCTTATATGGGGCTTATGTGGGAAGGAAAATGATCAGGTCATTAACTGAGTTTGTACAGTGTTCTATACTATGTAATAGGGTGTATTACAACACATTATTTTAATTTTTTTCTTCTTAACTATTAGATGAAATTATAATTCTGTTTTTCAGGTTCAACTGAAGAGATTAAAACTCAAAGATGTTTAAATTATCTTGTCCACAGAGGTAGAAGTAATTACATATACCTAACTTACTGGTTATTCAATGAAAAGTATTAAAAGAAACACTGATCTTTATTTGTGCAACACCACTTGAACAGGATAATATTGTACCTTCCTAATAAGTACCGGCAATTACTCCTTATTTCTAATACATCATGGTGGCCTAGGTGTGAGTCACAGAAATAACCATTCAAACTAGTCAACTAGTGAAGGCAGAAAAAAAGTCTTCACCACTTGCTAGGACCCGTGAATATTCCTAAGGTAACAAAAATTCAAGATAAGGAATGAACTACTACTCTGCTTACAAGAATATTACTAAGACAACAAGGAGAAGAAATGTTCTCATAGCATGCATTAATGGTTTTTAATAAATTATTTTATTAATTATAAACAATTATTTAGTTGCCAGAAAAGCACATGTCCAAGACTTGGGTCTGCCATTCGCTTGTTGAGTAATTTTAGATGAATCATTGTATGACTTTAGGCCTCAGTTTCCTATTTATAAAATGCTGAGATTGGGAGAGATTAGAATTCCTACCATTGGCAAAATACTGTTTCTATTCCTGCAGGGGACAGAAGACAACATATGACTTTATCTTTAATCAAGAAGGTGTCTGAATAGAGTGGAAGGTAGAGGACTGGAGATAGTATCATAGGCCCCTACTGTGTGTGAGGTAGAGTGCTAGGTGATTTGCACAGAGGACTAAAATTGATCTTGCCAAAACATTACTAAGTTGGTACTACTATGTACATTTGATAGAGAAGATATTGTTAGAAAACATGGTTGGGTCAGAATTTTTTAACTATGGTGTAAAATAGAAGAAAATACTGAAAGGCATTGGATGAGAATTTTGAGATGACAGGAGAATAAGCAATTAACTCTTATTCAGAAGATGATATTTTTGTTTCATTTTGCTTTGTTTCTGTTTTTGTTAGTGAACCCAAGAAAGTCTAGGCTACAAACACAAAAACTTTTCTAAGTCCCTCACTAGAGGGTAGGAAAAAAATAGCTGAGAATGTAACATGGTAATAAGGATCAGGAAATTGATTCTCATTCTCAGAATCTTTGCTCATTCAGCTCCACACTTGGAATGCTTCCTTGGAACTAAAAATATCACTCTAGGCAGTCATGGCTCATTCTACCTAGTAAAACTTCTTTAAATTAATCTTACTGAGAATCAATTAAGAATGGAATCTTAGTCTTTTTCCAACATGTCTATTTTTGCCCTAGTGTCTTTTCTGAAACTAATGAAGTCTTTTATTTTGACCACATCATGCGTATACCCTACTTGACTTTTTGCCAGGAAGGAAAGATCAGTTTGCTGCTACTTACTGCTTTGCAAAGAATCTCTATTCAATTCTGGGTTCATGTTTATTAAACTATATACCAATTTTTCACATATGGAGATTTAGCTGCCATTCTTAAAAGGAAAAATAACTGATATGATCAGCAAAATATTAAAGACATTTTTTAAGTCTGCAAAATACTTCACTGTCCAATAATTTTCATGGAGTGCACTATTATACAATAGTCAATTCTATAGTCTAATGGTGAACTTAAGATACCTTTTAATGTAAAAAGAAATTTAAGCAGTAATTAGAAGGTTAAAACTATTTAAGGAAAAAATTAGCTACTTTTGGTTTTATAGTCTGGAGAGAATATTTAGAGAGCATTTAGTCTGATAGATAAAGTAGCATAACTATTTATGGCAAAGGTTTCCAGAATGTCAGTCTTTGAAGTGGTCAGCAGAGTCAAAGGTGAAATGTGTGACAAAAAGTCCTAGAAGAGTAGTTCTAAGATTTAAGCCACAAAATTATTATTTGATTGTGGAATTTGAACTTGGAAGATATGTTGGAAGACAGAGTAGAGACATAAGCCCTGACTACGATAGGAGGAACATTATTAGCCAAGCAAAGAAGCTTAAGCTTCTGAGAAAAGCACTGGAAAGCTTTAAAATCATTTGAATGTCAAAAAAAAAAAAAAAAAGAAAAAGAAAAAAGAGAAAAACATTGGAGAGTCCATTCATTCATTCTATCATCTAGCTCCTCGTAAATGGTGACTTCTTCCCGATTCATACGGTTTGGCTCTGTGACCCCACCCAAATCTCATCCAGAATTGTAGTCCCCATGTGTCAAGGGAGGGACTTGGGAGAGGTGACTGGGTCATGGGGGCGGTTTCTCCCATGCTGTTCTTGTGATAGTGAGGGAGTTCTCATGAGATCTGATGGTTTAAAACTGGCAGGTTTCCTTGTGTGCTCTCTCTTTCCTGCTACCATGTAAGATATGCCTCGCTTCCCCTTTGCCCTCTGCCAAGATTGTAAGTTTCCTGAGGCCTCCCCAGCCATTCATAACTGTGAGTCAGTTAAACCTCTTTTCTTTATAAGTTACGCAGTCTCAGTCTCAGGTAGTATCTTTATAGCAATGTGAGAATGAACTAGTACACCCATTATGTATAATACTGATGGGAACCACTGCTTATACCATGAAACAGATGCAGTGCATGCAGAGATATCCCCTTTGTTTGATCAAACAGACCCACCATACTGGAGCTTTGACTGTCAATATAAAGACACAAAGATAATGGTGTATTTGGGATTCATAGACATTGTATCAGTCTCTACTGCTGGTGGCAGCTAGCTAGTAAGGTATCAGTGATGACATACAGGCTAGATTGTTCCTCCTAAAATAAGTTATGGCATTGCCTGCTTCTTGTCCAACAGAGAAGCTCTGGGTTTCACCCGTTTTTCTACCTTTCTACCTACCTTTCTTCAATCTCTTCCATTAATTGGATAAGGAATGTATCCAACACTTATCAATTATTATGTTGTTTAAGCTAGCCAGATTCATGAAACCAAGAACCCTGGGTAATTAGACTTTGAGCAGCGGACTGACAAGATTTGCATTTGAGAAAGTTTCTACCGTAAGGTGATAGACTGAGACTGAGTCAAGTGTAGGACACCGTCACATAGGCAGCAGCATTTGGGAAGGGGGAAGGATGGATTTTTATGTTACTCTATAAGGTTTATTTTCGCCCCAAATAAACTGCTTTAGATTTTAATCTGGGAAATGTTCTTTGTGGCCTGTCATAAACCTTATCTGGTCAAAGGTGTGGCACACAGTATAATATATTGCACATCTGGGCAATCACTTAAGCTCTTTTGACAGGTCTATTGATTCACTAGTTTATGGAAGAACTCATATTATTGATACTCATTTTGTGAAGCCATGACCTGAAATGTATAAGAGTAAGGATGTCTGTATGATTTCAAGGGCTTCAGTTTAGTTTTCCATTTGATAGGGTGTTTGTGTATGTATGTGTGTGTGTTTGTGTGTAGGCATATATGATGTAATATAGAAGATTATAAAAATAGATTTCAACAATTTCAGAATAGTAACAAGTAATTTTTTTTTCTTAAGAAGCAAGAAAGATCACAAAGCCTGGTGATTTTCCTACCAAGAATATCCTTACCTAATGCTCTTTCATGAATACGGTGGAAAATTCTTTGTCTGCTAAAGGAAATGCATTCTTCATGCCTTCAGTATAAATGTTGAGTGTATGGATTGTTGCTATAAACCAGAATCATAATTGCCTTTTTTCCCCTGTAACACACAGATAATGAAAAACGTAAGTGAGACACTTTTCCATGGACATATTCAGGCTTATGCAGTGCATCTCATAACTGACTATAACGCTTCCTCAAAGAAACCATATCTGTGTTAGTTCATTATCACATTGCTAATTAAAGACATGTCTGAGTCTGGATAATTTATAAAGGAAAGAAGTTTAATTGACTGTCTGTTCTGCATGCCTGGAGAAGCCTCAGGAAACTTACAATCATGGCAGAAGGGAAAGCAAACACATCCTTCTTCACATGGTGGCAAGAAGTGTGGAGCAAAAGGGGGAAAAGCCCCTTATAAAACCATAAAATCTCATGAGAACTCACTCATTATCATGAGAACAGCATGGAAGTAACTGACCCTATGATTCAATTACCTCCCACCAGCTCCCTTCCATGACACATGGAGATTACAGAAACTACAATTCAGGATAAGATTTGCGGGGGTGACACAGCCAAACCATATCAGCATCCAAGTATACATTCCTGAGAATGACACTACTACGGCAAACAATTCTGTATTTATCTGTTCATTTGTTTAGTTTTGTATAAAAATAATGTATTCGTGTGACATTCAAAGGAAACAGACTTGTTAACAATAAAATACAGTAGTCCACATAACCCTCGTGTCCATGCCCCCAATCCCTCTGTTCAAAAGTATCTGTTATTTATTTAATTATTTTTACTTTTTCTGCTATAATTTTAATAGTAATTTGGGAGAGTTATATGACAAAGTCTCTATAACTTTGTTTTAATTTTCTCACTTTTTAAGTCAGTCATCAAAAATGTCAGTATCTTAACTGTTTTTAGTAAGAAAAGGTTTGTAATTCACCTGAAACCTGATCTCACTACACCAGCATTTTCTGAGTCTAAATTTGAGACTCTGTGCTACTTAGATGCTCTGTATATTGCTGTAGCCCATATTCTGAGAACACATCCCTCATAAAGGCCAGCAATTCCCAAGAACCCACACACTCTCTGCACCCCACGCATCTTGCACTGTCTTACTCTCATGGCTCCGGGTGTGCTTTTCTCTCCACTTGATCAGAATCATCTTTAATTTACTTAAGTAACTTGTCCACTCAGAGTCCAAATTAGGCCTATCTCTTCCATGACGCTTCATCTGGCTACTCAGATGTCCTCTAAACTCTCCTTTCTCTTACTCTCTTTACAATAATGTTAATAACAATCACATCTATTAATCACAGTGACTTTGAAGTACCCAATATATAACAGACACCATATTTATATTACTACTCTTATCATTTACTTGTCATACAGTCTCTGAGCTGGACTTCAGTGACTTAATGCATAGATAAGGAAACAGATTTCAAAATTTTGTTTGGGCTACATAGCTCTGTGATTCTAGGGCTGAGATTACAGGACAAGTTAAAAGGCTCCAGGTCTACAACTCATATATTCAATATCCTTTGCTCATACTACTTTCCCTCGAGCACTGTTTGCCTATTCCACTACACTGAATGTACTGAAGAATTCATACTCAGACTTCTGAGAAACTGTTTGCTTCTCAACTTCTCATGTGTGCTTTCCAACCACTGCCTGGAGGACAGTGGATTCAACCCAATGATTAATATAAAGTAGGGAGCTTGAGAAATATGTATTGAATCAATATTATGTCCACTACGGAGGGCTCTCTGTGGTTCAAATGCAAAATTAAGATTACGTTGACTTGAAAATAAAAGGGCTGATGAGAATTCAAAATTTTAGTAGGCATGACAATTTTAAAGAGGTTAAATAAGACTGTTTCATTGGTTCTTATGCAGCTCGTGAATTTATCCGGGAGTATACTGAAGACAGGTAAGCTGGTAATAATGTTGCTGATTGTCTAGTTCTAGCACCTAGAATCTTCTAGAGCCTATTCTCAGAATTTTACTCTGAGTGCTTTTCTTTGTCTGTGACTTCCAGTCTTGGAAGACTGCTTTTTTATATTTTTAGCTTAGCTTGGTAAAACTAGAGATATTTTACTTTTAAGAAGAAAAAAAATATTCCGAAAGTTTCAACTGTTTTATAAATATTATTCGTTTTGGCTTTAAGAAGATGTTTGCCTCATTCTGGGATCTAAAAATGGAAGAAAGAAAGCTCTTTTACAACACAAACACACAGGAGCTGAAGTCCCTTTCACCAGAGAAAGCTTTGTGATTAGTGGAGTGTATACAATTATAAACTGAATTGTTAAATCAAAACACATCCCAATCACCCTAGCATGTCACTTTTAATAGGCAATACATCCCCCAAGAAGGCAAGTTCTCTGCTAGCAATATTGAACCAAATCATCAAAATTCAAAGACGGCTCTATAAAATGTGAAATTCCATCAGCAAAGTGCACAGTGGGCTGCAATATGTAGATTAATGGGCAGCCTGTCAAGTATTTTAATGTATGCTTCAATCGCTGAAACACATGTGATGATTAGTAAAGTATTTGGCCTGAGCAGTAAAAGATATAAAATAAATTAAAGCCATGACACCTTCTGAATTAATAAAGCATTTGGTTAGGGTGTATTGATAAATCACTAGCACAGATTAAAAATCCCCGTAACTAGATACATTTCCCCCCAGGCATGCTAAGAACCCACACTGGCCTCTTCCTATCGCATCCTGCTAACTGAGAATCTCTATGAAAGCACAACTGTTAAGTCCCTGAAGAATCTCAGAATATGAACATTCACCATCTTTAATCCTTGAATATAAACCAACATCTGTAATTGATATCACTCATATTTTTGCGTTCCAACTACCAAATGAGATTTCTTTTTCCTACACCTATTCAGAACTACTTTCACCCCAACAGTAGTTGTCAGTATTTTCTTTGAAACATGTTTCTGGACACACAGAAGCTGTAAAATACACACCAGAGCAAAAGTGCTGAACTAGATAAATTTGCTTTCACTTTGGTTATTGGTACACATTCTGGGAGCTGGGGAGGGAAATGGTGAAGGTTTCTCCAGGCATATTCAACAGAGTATTCAGTACAACTAAGTCCAGATGTCACATTGATGCAACTTGTCCTTTAGTGGGAGGCTTGGAAAGTGCAGCTGCCCCTATCATTTGGTTACATTCTTTAATAATCAATGCCAAGTTTGACTAGTAGGGACACTCATAATTTGGAGAAGTGAAGGAAAATCTTAATTGTTAAATGCTGTCCCCTGTAGGTAGACATTCCCAGGAAGAAAAGCGTGTTATTTTTGTGGAGGAATTGCTTTTTATGGATGGTTTGCTTTTTAAGGCTTGGCACCCATTCCAAAGGTCCATTCCATCAACACCAGGAATGGAAACACATATGAGGTATTTTTGCATAGAAAATAAAAAAGAAAACACATGGATATTGCTTTTAAGGACCTCACAGTTTGAGACTCGACAATCTGACAATTATAATGCAACCTGGCAAATACTATAAAAGGGTGAGAGCTGGATGCTGTGTGAGTAAGTGACTGAATCAGAGTGGTGCATGGACATCAGGGAATCTTTCCTCCAGGAATTAGAACAAAAAACTTGACTTGGACAAGAAGAATGAATATACCCCTGGCTGAAGATACGGAATGAACAAAGTGTTCTCAAACGGAAGAGAGGGTATTTAACTTGGACAGGGAAAGACACTCAGGTTGACCACTGAGGAAAGTTTTCAGAACATCGGTTTTCAATTATTTAAAGTTGGATGAACCTTTTTTCAAGGATAAATGAGGAGAAATCTATCAGGAGATAACTATAGTTCTTTCTGTAACAGCTATCAAAAAATAAACCTATTTCCAAAGGTAAGGAGCCCTCTATCAACAAAGTTGTTCAGATGTTGAGTGACGGCTTGGGAAAGTTGCTGAAGAATTTTAACCTTGTCTGTCTGTATCCCTAGGGAATTAGTAGGCTGTTTCAAACAGGAGAACAATTCACTGAAAGTCATCCTTAGAGCAGTTAGAAGCTACAGATTACTCATTACTACTCATAGTTCTCTTTCACTATAGAATTTTCAGTATCCTTTGCAAGATACATGTAAACATCTTGTCACAGGCTTAAAAGCCTTGTCAGATATGTAAACTCCTTGTTCTCTTGGGCCAGAGTATGCAATAAGTGTTTACATTGCTGTTCCTACCTCTCCTTCTCTTTAGTGTATTTGTCTGGATTATTGAAGTTGGTGATTTATTTTATTTGGCCAATGGTTTAGGCATACAAACTTCTGGATTATAAACAAGACAGCTGCCATAGCCTTAGCATCAAATAACAATGTGGTGTTTCGTGTGTGTGTGTGTTATTGAAACAGAGATAAATGAGCAGTGCTGAAATGTTGGTAAATGTAAAGAGGATAATACATACAACGTATTGTTCTTTTTAGACCCAGTTATGCCATTTTCCTCCACATTTTTAGTTAGAATGACACTGTTTCTATGTTGTTTATATATACTTTTTTTTTTTTTTTAAATTATAAACTGAGTATCTTCCCTATGTTACTGGAAGAAGGGATCTCAATCCAGATTCCCAGAGAAGGTTCTTGGATCTCACACAGGAAATAATTCAAGGCAAGCCACAGAGTGCGGTGAGAAGAGACAGTTTATTGAAAGCTCCGTCATTACAGAGTAGGATATCCTCAGGAAGCATGTGGATGAATGCACTGTCTTTGTTTTGTTCTTACATAGCGGTCTTGTCTGTGTAAAGATTAAACCAAGCTGTGACTACATGAGGGTGAGCAGACATCATGGCAAAATTTATTATTCTATTGTTTATGTCATTTTTATATTTTTTAAACTTTTTTGGGCATATCCCTCCCCCCTTTTTTTTAACTTTAAGTTTTGGGATACATGTACAGACGTGCAGATTTATTACATAGGTATACATGTTCCATGGTGGTTTGTTTGCTGCACCAGTCAACCTGCCATCTAGGTTTTAAGCCCTGCATGCATTAGGTATTTGTCCTAATGCTCTCCCTCCCCTTGCCCCCCATCCCCCAGTAGGCCCTCATGTGTGATAATCCCCTCCCCGTGTCCATGTGTTCTCATTGTTCAGCTTCCACTTATGAGTGAGAACACGCGGTGTTTGGTTTTCTGTTCCTGTGTTAGTTTGCTGAGAATGATGTCATTATTCTATTTAGTTAAATCAATTTATGCTTGACAGTTTCATGAGTGAGTACATCAAAGCATAACCGTAATTATTTTCAAAGCACATATTAAGGATATTTGGATATCTGGACTTTCTGTTGTTGTAGGAGTGTGTCTCTGCAGGGATTACTAACCTGCTTCCTTAGCTATATACATCTTAGGACTGTGGGTTGTGGCTGGGAAGGAACATACCTCACTAGTTTTAAGATGGAGTTGATTTCACAATGGTGTCACCCTGCTCTCCTAGGCTCCTGTTTCCCTAATACCTGTAAATATGCATTTTTGAAAATGCAATTTTAAAAGCCAACAAACAGGTTATCTCACACTTGTTCCATAATTTGTTTGCAATCAATCCTCATTGTTAAATATTTGACCCATTAGCCATAATCAAAGTTGTATTTCACAGTTTATTTTTAGCTCAACCAATTACAAATGTTTTTGTATTGCTTGTATTTCTTTTTACTTTATTCTGTAGAGGTGTTAAATATATTTTTATTGTTAAGACAAAATATTAGGATAACAAAAAAATAAATTCTGTGTTCTTTCCCAGAAGTAACAATTCTTAGGAATTAAATGATCATGTATGCCAACTTTAAACCTGCTAATCTGGTGTAAAGTAATGGAGATATTTTAGATTCACAGAACTATGCCAGCTTAGATGAAAAATCATATATTAGCCTTAGTTAACAGTTTACAGAATAAGTGCATGTTTTTCTACATATGCAAAATTTAAGATAGAATTGTACTTATTGTTGCAAATTATTAAATTAATGATATTTCTCAAAGAACCTCCCATAATAGAACACATGGCTCAGACTTATTTCTGTTAACTCCTGTGGTATTCACTAATATAGATGGAAAAATAATATGTTTTAATATATTCCTAATTATGGTGTTAAATTAAAAAATTTAAAAGGTAATATAATGATTATCACAGAACTATAAAGTAATAACTTGTCAGAAATTTAATTTAGGTCATCAAGTAATGAAACCACAGAGATGTTACAACTGATTCAAATAATTCAATACACATACATGCACACAACACATACACAAACATGTATATGCACAATAAAATACTTCAAAATAACTGTGTAAATATCTAGAAAAATTGGCCAATATAGACAGCTCCAGTGGTCTCAAATCATTTGCATTTCTAAGTAAATGAATCATATCTAGTACTTCCAGTTTTCTACAATTTACAAAATTTCTCAAAGTCAATGACAGGCAGACATAACCTAGATAGTGTGAAAAATAGACTCCCTGTTTCTTTTATGTTAATTTCAGAGTCTTTCACAGTTTTTTTTTTTTTTTTTTTTCTTTTTCTGCTGATGGAACCTCAGATTATAGTCAGTGTTTTTGCTCTTCTTAAGAATGCTCCAATGGACCGGGCGTGGTGGCTCACATCTGTTATCCTAGCACTTTGGGAGGTCAAGGCAGGTGGATCACCTGATATTGGGAGTTTGAGACCAGCCTGGCCAACATGGTGAAACCCCGTCTCTACTAAAAGTAGAAAAATTAGCCAGGCATGGTGGTGGGCACCTGTAATCACAGCTACTTGGGAGGCTGAGGCAGGAGAATCGCTTGAACCTGGGAGATGGAGATTTCAGTGAGCTGAGATAGTGCCATTGCACTCCAGCTTGGGTGGCAGAATGAGACTCCACCTTCAAAAAAAAAGAAGTTACAATGAACATTTTCTTATACAAATTTAGTTTTGTAAAATAGTTACCTAGAATTGCTAGATGAATGTGTGTTAATTTGCTTTTGTTGTTGTTGTTTTAGAAACTGCCAAATTGCTTCCAAAAGTGTTACTTCAATGTATACTATCGTGAACTATATATAAATATATTATTTTTACATATACAAATACTTGAATTATTCTTTTATTTTTTTTCTTTAATCTGGCCATTGTTTTGATTCTTATTACCTCAATTGCTAATGAAGTTGGGCATATTCATATTTACTGGTTAGTGATATTTTATTTTAAAAATAATTATATATTGTTTACATATTTACATTTTAATTCATTGATATATGATAATTTTAAAATATATTTTTGATGTTAGCTATTGCCTTTTATATAAATTAAGATATTTTATTTCAATTTGTCAGTTGTCTTTTTAAAATAAATTTTGCTTATAATATAGTTCCTGTTATTGTGTTGAAATATATATAACAAGATATTTATAATTTTAACCATTTGTAAGTGTAAAACTCAGTGCCATTGAAACATTCACAGTGTTTTGTAATCATCACCATTATGTCTACCCAAAACTTGTCATTGACCCCAAAATAAAATCTGACCTATCAAACAATACCTCCCCATTTTTAACTTCCCTCATGCCTTGATAACCTCTATTCTACTTAGAACAGGTGAATTTGCCTGTTCTAGGTACCTCATAAAAGTGGAATCAATATGCTATTTGTCTTTACATATCTGGTTTCTTTCACTTAGCATAATGTGTTTAAGATTTATCCATGTTGTAACATATCAAAACTTTATTTCTTTCTATGGCTGATAGTAATATCCAGTTGTCTGTATATGTCACAATTTATTTACCCATTTGTTAATGCACATCTGGGCTGCTTTCTACCTTTTGATTATTGTGAATAATGCTACTATGAATATTGGCATAACATTAGTTCTTCAAGCCCCTGCTTTCAGTTACTTTAGATATGCACCTAGGAGTGACACTGCTGGGCCATAAGGTAGTTCTGAGTATAACATTTTGAGGAAGTGACAAACTGTTTTCTACAGCAGTTGTGCCGTTTTACATTCCCACCATCAATGTGTATGTTACAGTTTCTCCACATCCTTACCCAAACACCTTTTCTTTTCTTTCTCTTTTTGTAACATCTATTCTTGTGGGTGTAGAGTGTTATCACACTGAGATTTTGATTTGTATTTTCCTGATGACGAGTGTTGTTAAACATCTTTTCACATGTGTATTGGCCATTGGTATATCTTCTCTGGAGAAATGTCTGTTCAAATTCTTCTCCCATTTTTAAACTGGGTTGTTTCTTTGTTATTGAGTTGAAGTTCTTTAAGTATTTCAGTTATAAAACTCTTCTAATATAAATATATAATTTCTAAATATTTTCTTCTAGTGTGTAGCTTGTCTTTTCACTGTCTTGATAACATTATTTGATGCTCAAAGTTCTTATTTTTGATGAAGTCTAAATTACCTATTTTATATTATTGTTGCCTGTGATTTTGGTGTTGCAACCATAAAATCATTGCCAAAACCAATGGGGTTTTTTTGTTTGGTTTGGTTGGCTTTTGTTTGTTTGTTTGTTTTTTCTTTCTAAGGTAAGGTCTTGCTCTGTCTCCAAGGCTGGAGTGCGGTGGCAGGATGACAGCTCACAGCAATCTTGAGCTCCCCGGCTCAAGTGATCCTCCTGCCTCAGCCTCCTGAGTAGCTGGGGCCACAGGAACATGCTACGACACCTGGCTAACATTTTGGGGTTTTAAAAATTATTTCTTTTTTTTTTCTTTTTGTAGAGGTGAGGTCTTACTGTGTTGTTGAGTTGATCTCAAACTGCTGGCTTCAATCAATCCTCCTGCCTCAGCCTCCCAAAGTGTTGGATTAGGGGGGTGAGCCACTGTGCCCATTCCCAAAACCGAGGTTATAAAGGTGTTTTTCTCACTGTTTATTTCTAGAAGTGTTGTAATTTTTGCTCTTCAGTTTATGTATTTGATACAGTTTGTGTTAGTTTTAATATATGGTGTGAAGTGAAAGTTCAAGCTCATTATTTTGCATGTAGATATCCCCTTTTCCCAGCATCATTTATTGAAAAGAATACCCTGTCTTTCTTTGAATTCTTGTGGAAAATCAATTGACCATAGATGTGAGAAGTTATTTCTGGGTGGTTTATTCTATACACTGGTCTATATGTCTGTCCTTATGTCAGTACTATACTTTTTAATTACTGTGGGTTTTGAGTAGCTTTGAAGTAGGAAAGTGTGAGTCCTAATACTTTGTTCTTTTTCGACAATATTTTACCTATTTTATCTTCCAAATCCATATGAATTTGAAGATCAGTTTTACCATTTCTGTGAAAAAATATGCTGAAATTTTTATAGAAATCACATTGAACCTATAGGTCACTTTGGATGGTGTGGACACTGTCTCTTATACACATCTAGATGTGTATAAGAGACAGGTGTAGACATGTAAATAACGTAAGTCTTCCTATACGTGAAAACAGTGTCTATGTACTTGTTTTTCAGTTATTTATTATTTTCATCACTCATTTTTTTTTTTTTGGGTGCGGGAAGTCACATGTATTTTTTCCATTTTTTGGTTGTTTCCAGATTTTGTATTATCCTCAGGACATGCTGCTTTATCCATTCTTTGTAACAATACTCGCTATATAATAATTTCCTATAATAAAAAATATATTGCTTTTTACTCCATCTCACTTTTAAAAAATAACAAATATATGGATCTGACTTTTTATTTTTTTCCAAACCCTTACCAGTTGGCTCCAATAATATATTGAGTTGTGTATTTCATACCTACCGTTATGAAATGCCATACTGAACACATGGTACGTTGCCATATATTTGTAGTTTGATTTCTGGGCCCACTAGTACGAGTTCAATCTACTTTTTAATTGTGAGTGAATATTATACTGTTCTCATCACTCTGATTTATAATAGATTTCCATTTCGGGAACAGCAAATCATATTGCTCTTTGTTAATCCCCGCCTTCCAATCTCTTGCTTTTACCTGTTTTTCAGACAGCTTTTGGGTTCAGTTAGATTCCTTTAGGAATTCTGATGTATTTAAAAGTGAAATTTTGTTGAATTTCTTGATAATTTTTTGGAGAAATAACATTCTTCTCTAATGGTTTTATATTTAGGAACATTGGAAATTTATTTATTAATTGAGGTGCCAAGTGTTTAAGCTTTAAGTGTGTGTTTGTTGTTTCTTAAAAAATGTGTTCGCTCACACAACTTAGTGGTTGGCACAATTTTTGTTTCTTTTTCCTCCTCTATTTATAGTTTATTTGTTGATCCTCTGTCCCTCTCTCCTCCACTCCTTCCCAAACTTCCCTCCTTCCCTGTTCTCTTCCCTCCTTCCTTCATTCCTTTCTTTATTCCTTCCCTCCCTCCTTTCTTACTGTTCTGCATGAAGAGGCTTTTATTAATATATTATTTTAGCAGCTAACTTTAATTTCACTGAAAATGTAAAATATATTTTTAAAATTAAATAAATAAAAAGAAGATTTATAGATTTACGTGATTTAACATTCCCAGTGGTTGTCCATTTGCAGGCAATGCTGGAATCGGGGTCTTGAGCATGTTTATCAAAATCTAGTTACTTGTATTCTCATTTTGTCATTTTTCTTACTCATTGTTGTCCCATTTTCAGGTAGCCTCTTTACCCTACTGGTAAAACAATGACAGTATGTTCTGAGTCTCCATCCTCCCATGTTAAAATTCCATAAATTAGGAGGAGAGGAATGATTTTTTTCTAGAATTCCTGGAAAACATATTGTTGTTTAACTGATTGATTGAACTTAAATTACTGACTCACACTGAAGCAAGTGCATTCTCTAGGAGAATATGGTGGGAAAATTGTTATAGGTTTACATCAATAGCTTAATTTCAAAGGCTGGATGGAGTTAAGAGAGTACAATAACCGAAATACCTTGTACTAACAGCAACACAGAGGTGTATCCCTCTATAATATTCAGGATTGCAGACAGAAAAATACAGAAGGGATGCTGAGTAGTCAAAGAGAATTTGTCTAGCAAATTTGTCTTCAGAAAAATAATATTTTTCCTTTTTAAAAATGTTGTATCTGTCCACTTGAACAGTTCATTTATCAGAGTTTATTTATTAACTGATGTTAAAGCAGTAAGAGGGCTAAGTAACTACACCCTGCTCTATTCATTAGAATAGCAGTTCTACAATTCACTGGTTTTATTACTCCCACTTGGATTCCCTAGTGGTATCCCTATCATTTTCATTAGCATGTTCTTTTTTTGTCTCCGAATTTATTGAGGTATGATTGACAGGTTAAAAAGTATATATATTTAAGTGCATAACATGGTGTTTTAATATAAATATATGTTGTATGATGATTCTGACAAACGAACATATCTATCACTTCAAATAGTTCATTTTTTGGCAGTGAAAACACTTAAGAGCTATTCAGCAAATTTACTGGATACAATGCATTGTTATTAACTATAGTTACCAGATATAGTACCTCAGATGTGTAGAATGCATTCATCTTATATCTGAAAGATTGTACCCCTTCACCAACATCTTCCCATTTTCACCACCCCAAGCACTTGGCAACTGTCATTCTAGATTTTGTTTCTCTGAGTTCAGCAGTTTTTTAGTTTTCTCTTATAAATGATATTATGCAAAATTTTTCTTTGTGTGCGCTGGCTTATTTAGCACAATGTCTTCCAACTTCTTTTATGATGTTGTAAATGGCAGGATGTTCTTTTTTACAGCCAAATCACAATCCACTGGACATACATATACACCATAATGTTTTATCCATTCATCCAATAATGGACATTTAGGTTATTTCTAAATCTTGGCTATTGTGTATATTGCTTCTATTAATATGAGAATGAGAATATCACGTTGAAGTACTGACTTCATTGCCTTTAAATACATACACAGAAGTTGGATTATTGAATCATATTGTAACTCTATTTTCATTTTTGATCAATAGCCCCCAAACTGCTTTTCTTAATGACTGTACAATTTACATTTCCAACAAAAAATGTAAAAGGTTTACCTTTTCTTCACATTCTCATCAACACTTGCTTTTTCATCTATTTGATAGTAGCAGTGCTAAGAAATGTGATATTTCAATGTAGTTTTGATTTATACTCTAATAACTAATGATGTTGGGCATCTTTTTATATACTTGTTGACCACTTGTATGTCTTCTTTGGCAACATGTAGTTGAGATACTTTGCCCATTTTAATATTAGGTTGGTTGTGTGTGTGTGTGTGTGTATGTGTGTGTGGGTGCGCGTGCATATGTGTGTTTGCTATTGGGTTGTAGGAATTCTTCATATATTTTAGATATTGAGTCTTCATCAAATATGTGATTCACATATTTGATGAAGACAAAATATATAAAGTTTACAATGAATAGAAGACAAAATATATAAAGTTTACAATGAATAGAAGACAAAATATATAAAGTTTACATCCTACGTGGCAAAAATTCTTGCGCACCTATTCTAACAAGATGAAAACTCAATCAACCAGAAGAGTGAGCTCAAAGTAAGAAAATGAAGAGTATACAAAACAGAATTATTCTCACAATATATAGAGTGTCTAAACATGATAGATAATATAATTGGAAATTTATAATACATTAGTATTTTAATGAATGTAAGAATATATGTGCAAAGGGAAAATTGAATAATAGTTTTACTATATCTGGGAAAAAATAAGCTTTGCAGAAAAAAAGATATGGAATATATGTTTTCAGATTATCGTAAGTATGCATAAAAATGTAGGGAGTTTTTTGACAAGAAGTTCACCTATTATATATTGTAGATTTGTTATCAGCAAAATATCAAGCTGTATGTTACAGTTAAAGAGAAGATGGTGAACACAAGCTGAACAGTAGAGCTGCCAAACTTGTAGACCAGAGTCTAGGTGAGGTGAAGAAATAGTCATTAACAACCCAGGAAAAGTAAGCAAAAGAAAACAAGATGCATAAATCAACACCCTAGAGTAAACTGTTATAAAATTAAAGTAATGGAGGCATAAAGCGTATAGAAAGTTATACAAATGAATGTACAGGAACAGAAATATTTTGTCAAAAGACAAAGATTGTGAGGTTAATTTAAAAATCCGTATCTTTGTCCTCACAAAAAGAGACCAAATAAAAATTTAAAATAGTGGGACCAATTAAAATGTATAAGTAAAACGCCCTCCTCTCTACCCTTCTCAGTAAAAAACATAAACATGTCCATTTTAAAGGAAGTATTGATTAATTTAAAAAATTTCATGAGAACTCACTCTGAGGGAAACAGCAAAGGGGAAATCCAACTCCATGATCCAGTCTCCTCCCATCAGGCCCCTCCTCCAACACTGGGGATTATAATCTGATATGAAATTTGGGTGGGGACACAAATTCAAATCATATCACCTGGACTGAAAAAATTCCACCTAAGGTAGTTGTTCTTCAACCTGGAAGCCTTAGGAAAATTGTAGGGGGCATTTGGAAATGTCTGACCACCTTTTTGGTTTTCACAACACTAATGTCAGGTGGTATTTCCAGGCTCTGAAGTGTTTTGAGTCCCTTGGCCTCTTTCCCTGGCACCCATCCCTTCATTTGTCAAACTGTGAACATGTCAGTCACTGTGCCTGTCACTACAGGCATTGAAATGAAATAATTTGCACCCTTAAGGATACCAGAGTGTTGTGAGGGAGGCTGTCTGTGCACAGATTATTATAAAATGAATTCTAAACCAATGAATTGATGAATTTAATATCAAAATTATAGAAACATCCTAAATACATCAGGCAAAACGTGAAAGTATTGCAACAATGGGTATTTATACAGGTGTAAAAAATCAAATGCAAAACATCCTACACTCTCCGATAAAGCCAAGTAAATGGGCTTTTAAAAATTTTTTATTTTATTTTATTTATTTATTTTTTTTACCCAGAAGTAACGGTTAGGGAAGATATATTCTATGTTAGGTACTGTTCTTACTACTATTCATGTACTGGTTATTTTAATCCCACTAACTCAACGAAAACCGGTAGGATTGCATACCCTTTTCACAGATGAGTGAACAGAGTGGCTGAGGCATTTACCACGCTTCACACAGCTAGTAAGAAGTAGAGTCTGGTTTCGTTTTATGGAGTCTTGTTCCGAGGTGGGGCCTTTATCCCTGCTCTGCATGTATACTACCTCTCAAGGGCAAGCAGCACACATCCATCGCTTTTCTCTGGGTCAGGAGAAACAGGTCAATAAAAGGAGCTTGCTTGGTATCCCAGACTCGATGTCTTAAAGAGTCAGGAAAAACAAAACAAAACAAAAAACAATAAATGAGTAGTAGGCACTGTCTTGAACAGAAAAGAGCCTGCCAGAGAGAAAGCCACTCTTCCTTTGTAGTACAGGGTTTTGTGTTTAAATTGGACGCAGTGATGTCAGAACTTGCAGTTTGTCAAGTTCAAATAGAAATACAGGATTGGGTATGGAATTACCTGATTTTTATCTGTTGATGTACAGATAATTTTAGCTGTTCACCAATATTTCTCATGGTAATAAAATTTAGTAAGGCACATTGGCTACTCAGCTATGCCCCCAACTTACCATAAAACTATCCTTTTCTTTCATGTTAAATTGGCAAGCAGAAATATTGAATGATACCACCTTACCCGAAGAAAGAAAAAAAGCAGAAAGTAGAAAATATGATTCCACAAATCCCCGCTCTTTCTTGGAGAGTGCTCATATTCAAATATCTGTAATAATAAGTGCTAATGCATAATTCCGTATTATGTGATGCCATGCTGCATCCTATAATTGGAATTGTCTCAATCCTATCCACACTTTGAATGTCTTAAGTCATATTTTACTTCAGTCTAAGTTTCTAGGAAGGCCAGGGAGCATTCAGAATTTCCCAATATCTATAGAGTCAATTGACACCTTACTTAGTGACAGCTTCTACAAAGGGAATGGGATTCTTGGTCAAAGTTAATTTCAACTCAAGATAATAACATGTGTAGTGCTTATTGCATCAGGCTTTGGGTCATAAAAGTATGCTCCTAATTTTGTCTTCTACTTTTAAAAATGTATGTTCTCATATTTAGTTCTTTCATCAACATGTATTTTGCTTTTGTGCAGAATAGAAGGTGAAAACCTATTTTAAACGTCCCCTTATGAATACCAAAATAGTCCAACATTGTTTATTTGAATAGCCCATTCTTTCTGCTTTTGCCGTGATTTCTAAATGCCTCTTCTGACACATGCAATATGTTCTGTATGGGAAGATCTACTTTGGGGTTATTATTTTCTATATATCAGTGTGACCCTATCTTAGTGAACACTGCTTGATATGTAACTATTTCTGTCATGTTAATTTTTAAATGACTGTTGCTAGAACACTGCTGATTTTTATATTGTATCCTGATATATCTTGTATCCTGCAAGCTGCAGAGAAGTTTTATTATTTTCAATAATTTGATTCTAAATGATCCTGATAATTATATGTAAACATATTTGTAGTTCAGAATTGATCTCATGTAGTTTATTACTTTTTGTTTGTTTGATTTTTCTACGGTGAACCGTCTGGCACATTTTGGCATATGTTTACACTGTTGTACCACCATCCCAGTTTAGGTACGGAGCCCTTCGCTCATACTAGAAATCTCCCCCATGCCTCTTGCCAGTTTATCCTCCTCACTTCAGGCAACAAATGCTTTGCTTTTCATCTCTGTAAATTAGTTCTGCCTATTGTAGAATTTCATATAAATGGAATCATACATTATAAACTGTCTATAATAGTTGTGAAGTTTATCTGAGTAGTGTATATTAGTGTTTTTTTCCGTTGTTCAGTATTTTTCTATTGTATGGTTGTATCACAGTATGTTTATGCATTCACCAGCTGAAGGACATTTGGGTTATTTTTCTTTTTTGGCTAATATTATAAGAATAAAACAACTCTGGACATTCTTCTTATTCTAATCTTTTGGTGGATCTATGCTTTCAGCGACCTTTGGTGTATGCATAAGGATGCAATTGCCATGCCATTTTGTAGAAGCATATTTATATGTAATTTCAAAAGTAGTTGCCAAAATTTTGACCCAGAAATATATACCAGTTTTCCTTGCTCCACAGTCTCATAAACACTTCCTACTGTCAGTCTTTTAAGTTATAACCATCCTAGTGAGTGTGAAATTGGGTTTCTTTTTGATTTTGATATGAATTTCCCTGATGCTTAATGATATCAAGCACTTTTCATGGGCATAATAGTCACTCACATTTCTTCTATTATAAAATGTCTGTTCAAACTTTGCTTATTTTAAATATTGGACTGTTTTCCAAATCATGTGTTTATTTATTTTCTATATATTATATATAAATTAGCAGAGATTCTTCAGATATCTTAGATATCAATATTTTATTATATAAATGCATTGAATATATTTTCCCCAGTCTGTGGTTTGCTTTTCTGGTTTGTTAACATGTCTTTTGATAAGAGGATACATTTACTGTTGATAAAGTAAAATTTATCTTTTTTTCTCTTATTTCATTAACATTATTTGTGTCTTTCTTAAGCTATCATTGTACACTCTAGGGTCATGATGGTGTACTCCTATGCTTTACCTAAAGGCTTTACATTTAAAGCTTTGATATTATGTGTATCATCCTTCCTCGACTATTTTTTTGTGTATAGTAGGAAACGGGTAAAGATTAATTATTTTCTTATGCATATGCAGTTGTTCCAGCATCATTTGATGAAATTATTTCTTTTTATTGGTCACATTTGTAAAATATCATTGATATCTATGATATCCTCTTTCTGGTTCTTCATTTTTTTCCAATAGCCTATTTGTCTTTCCCTTTAAGTAAGTAACACGATTGTTATTATATGAAATATGATTGTGAAATATTTTATTTTTAAAAGTAACAAGCAATCAATTTTATTTCTTGTAGTTTTAGATTCAGGGGCTACATGTGCAGGGTTATTACAAGGGGGATATTGTGTAATGCTGGTGTTTGGGTGAACACAGTATCCAGTAGGTAGTTTTTCAACCCCTGCCCCTGTTTCACTCTCCCTCATTTGGAGGTCCCCAGTGTCTGTTAGTGACATCTTTATGGTCTTGTGTACCTTTTGTTTAGCATCCGAGTGTAAGTGAGAGCATGCAGTATTTGATTTTCTGTTTCTATTTTAATTCACTTAGGATAAAGGCCCCCAGTAACATCCCTGTTGCCGGAAAGGACATGATCTCATTCTGTTTTATGGATGTAGTGTATTCCACGGTGTATACACACCACACTATCTTTAACCAGTCTACCATTAATGGACTGTTTAGTTGATTTCATGACTCTGTTATTCTGAATAGTGCTGTGATTTTGTTTCATTTGGGTAGAAATCCAGTAATGGGATTGCTGAGTGGATTGGTAGTTCTATTTTTAGTTCCTTGAACAATTCCCATACTGTTTCTTATAAAAGTTGTACTAATTGACATTCCCGACAACAGTGTATAAGCATTCCCTTATCTCTGTCTCCTCTTCAAAATGTTTGTTTGTTTGTTTTACTTTTTAATAATGACCATTCTGATTGTTGTGAGAGGGTATCTCACTTTCAACTGTTGCCCATTGCATATGATGTTGGCTATGGGTTTGTCCTAGATGGTTGTTAACATTTTGAGGTATGTTCCTTTGATACATGGTCTGTTGAGGATTTCTATAATGAAGGGAGATATTGGATATTATTGAACGCTTTTTCCACATCTATAGAGATAATCGTATGGTATTTGTGTTTAATTCTGTTTATACAGTGAATCACATTCATTAATTTGCGTATGTTCAATTGCATCCCTGAGATAAAACCCACTTGATCAGGATGAATTGTCTTTATGATGTGCTCTTGGACTCAGTTTGCTAATATTTTGTTGAGAAGTTTTGTATCTATGTTCATCAGAGATATTGATCTGTAGTTTACTTTTTTTGTTGTGTCCTTGCCAGATTTTAGTATCAGGATGATACTGGTTTTGTAGAATAAGTTAGAAAGGAATCCTTTCTCCTTGATTTTTTTTTAGGAGTTTCAGTAAGATTGACACCAGCTCTTCTTTGTACATCTGGTAGAATTTTGCTTTGAATTCGTCTGATACAGGACCGTTTTTGGGTTGTAGATTTGTTTTTATCACTGATTACTATTAGTAACTAATTATTTGTCTTTCAGTATTTCCGTTTCTTCCTGGTTTAATCTTGGGAGGCTGTGTGTGTTTCCAGTAATTGATCCATTTTTTTTCTAGGTTGTCTAGTATGTGTGCATAGAGATGTTCATAGTAATCTCTGAGGATCTTTTGTATTTCTTGATTTCAGTAGTAAAGCCACCTTTTTCATTTCTGATTGTGCTTATTTGAAGCTTATCTCTTTTTTTCCTTAGTCAATCTAGCTAGCAGTCTATCAGTTTTATTTGTCCTTTCAAAGAACCGACTTTTTGTTTCATTGATCCTCTGTATTATTTATAACCATTTTATTTAGTTTGACTCTCATCTTAGTTATTTCTATTCTCCTGCTAGCCTTGGGTTTAATTTGTCCTTGTTTTTCTAGTTCATTTAGGTGGAACATTGGGCTGTCAATTTGAGGTCTATTTTTTTGATGTAGGCATTTAGTGTTATAAAATTTCCTCTTAATACTGCTTTTGCTGTATCCCAGAGATTTTGGTATGTTGCATTTGTATTTGCATTTATTTAAAAAATTTTTGATTTCTGCCTTACTTTTTTTTTTTAACCAAAAGTTATTAAGGAGCAAGTTGTTTAATTTCCATAAACTTCCGTGGTTTTGAGACTTCCTCTTAGTATTTATTCTAATTTTATTTAACTATGGTCCAAGAAGATGCTTGATATAATTTCCAAGTTTAAAAAATTACTGAAACTTGCTTTCTGACAAAAGATTTGGTCAATTGTAGGGCATATTTCATGTGCAGATGAGAAAAATGTATATTCTGTGGTTCTTTCATGGAATATTTTGTATGTATCTATTAAATCTATTTGGTAAGGAGTCCAGTTTAAATCCATGATTTATTTGTTATATTTTTGCCTCAATTTCCTGTCTAATGCTGTAAGGGTGGTGTTGAAGTCCTCAATATTACTATATGACTGTCTATTTTTATAGATTCAGTAGTATTGCTTTATAAATCCGGGTGTTTTGATATTTGGTGTAAATATTTTAGGATAATTAAATATTCTTGTTGAAGAGTACCATTTATCATTATGTAATACATTTCTTATTCTTCTTTTTAGTATTGGTGGTTTAAAGTCTATTCTATCTAAGAATAGCAACCCCTGCAATTTATTGTTTTTCTATTTGCATGATAGATCTTTCTCCATGCCTTTACTTTGAACCTATAGGTGTCACTCCATGTGAAATGGGTCGCTTGAAAGCAGCTGAAGGTTGGTTCCTGTTTTTGTATCCAATTTGCCAATCTATGACTTTTTAGTTGCATATTTGGGCTGTTTACATTCGAAGTTAATATTGATATGTGAGGTTTATTTCTGTCATAGCATTGTTACCGACTTGCTTTTCAGTTTCAATTATGTAGTTGCTTTATAGGATCTGTGAGCTTTGTACTTTTGTGTGCTTTTATGACAGCAAGTATTGTTATTCATTCCCATGTTTAGAAGTCCTTTGAGCATTTTTTGTAGGATTGGTCTGGTGATGTTGAATATCCTTAGCATTTTCGTGGTTAGGAAAGATTTTATTTCTTCTTCATTTATGAAGCTAAGTTTGGCAAAATATGAAATTCTTGACTGACAATATTTTTCTTTAAGGGAGATAAAAATAGGACCGTAATTTCTTCTAGCTTGTCTTTACAAGCTAGAACTTTCTGCTAAAAAGCCTGCTGATAGTCTGATGGGTTTTCCTCTATAGGTAATTTTGCCCTTGGTCTTTTGCACTGACCTTGAATAGTCTAATGATTATATACCTTAGGGATGGTCTTCTTGTATACTGTCTTGCAGGAGTACTTGGAATTTCTGGAATCTAGTTGTAGACTTTAGCAAAATTACAGAAATTTTCCTGAATTATTTGCTCACATACGTTTTCCAAGTTGCTTACTTCTTCTTTTTCTCCCTCAGAAATGCCAATACATTGCAGGTTTGGTTGTTTTATATAAACCAATATTTCTCGAATGCTTTGTGTTATAAAATTTTGTTTTCTTTGATTGTGTCTCACTGGGTTAATTCAAACTCTGAAACACTTTATTCTCTTTGGTCTAGTCTATTCTTTCAACTTCCCATTGTATTTTGAAATTCCTTCAGTGAATTTTTCATTTCCAAAAGTTCTATTTGCTTTCTTAATGTAGATACCTTATATTCCATATCTTGAATTAATTCTTTGTTTCGATATTAAACTTTATCTTGAATCTTGCTGAGTTCTGGTGAAATCCGTATTTTGAATTCTTTATCTGTCATTTCAGAATTTTCATTTTGTTTGGGATCCATTGCTAGAGAACTAGTATAGTCACTTGGGAAGGGTCAAGGCATTTTTTTGTCTTCATGAGGCTGGAATGCTTGTGTTGATTTATTGTTATCTGTAGAAGCTGTTACTTTTCATTTTCGAATTTACTTTTGTTTGTTTGTCTTATTCTTCAGAGCACAACTATTATGTATGTTGGGTAGAGTCATTTGCCTTTTTTCAGTGTGCCTTTAGGGGTTCTGGACACTATGAATTCCTTGATTATAGATAGCTTTAATGTAGCAGTTGTCTCAAATGCTTGTTCTTTGTAGGTTGTAAAATCAGTGAGTTGTGTGTGTGGTCAGGCTCACTGTCTCCTACAGGGATAGGGTGGTGAAAGTCTCAGGAGACATATCTACTTTCACAGTGCTGTGCATTTCTGTCAGTAGAAATTATATTGGATTGTGCAATTCACCCTACAGGCGAGTAGGTGGTGCTTGTGGGTAAGAGCCAATGGAGCACTGTACAATGATGTCGGATGAAGTTGTGATAGACTGTGTAGATTGACCTTTTGGCCTATAGATGGTGCTTGCAGGTGAAAGGAATTTGAGCTGATGGCACTGGAACTTTCACTTGGCCCTTGTTGAAAAGGGGAAGTATCAAGGTGTCCCTGGTGATGAGCGGGACATAGAACAGGGCTCTCAAGAAGTACTGTTCAGTGTTCAAACACCAGGCCGCAGGACGGGGAAAAGTTGGGCAGGGTGGGACAAGGTGGGACAAGCCCGCAACCAGGCTCTCCAAAGGAACATGAGCATTGCTCCTACTAGGATTCCGGGGGGCTTTCTCAAGCCACTGTGACAACCCTCTAGGGAAGGACTGAGGCACTCCTCGCATGCCACAGAGATCCCTGAGGAGAAGAGGAGCAACCTCAGGTTTTCAGCCCAGCAGATATCAATGAATCTTGGCCAAGCTCACAGTCCGCCTAGTGAAATCTTTAAATCTTTGTATCAGGTATCAGCTTCCAACTACTTTGTTCTTTTAAAATCGTTTTTGCTATTCTAAATCTCTTGTATTTCCATATATATTTTAGATAGGTCAATTTCTAATGGAAATTTGATTTAAATTTTTAATTGGAATTGCATTAACTCTGTAGATCAATTTGAGAAGACTGAACTGATTAAAAATATTAAATCTTCTGATTTATACCTATTGCCAAAATGCTAATGTGACATTTCTCACCACACACAAAACCAATCACTGAGACAAGGAGTACTGTGAGGGAGGATGGCTTTAATTTGGCGCTGCAGCCAAGGAGATAGGAGATCAATTCCATAACCACCTCCTCAACCAACTACAATTAGGGGTTTACATAGCAGGGAAAAAGTGTAACTATGTGTGGGAAAACAGGAATTAGAGAAGGGTAAGGAAGAGGAGTTGATGATTGGTGACACTGAGCACCTTTACATAGACGTGTTTGCCATTTCTATGTCTTCTTTTGAGCAATGTCTATTCAGATCTTCTACCCATTCTAAGTAAGATTATTAAATTTTTTTCCTATCAAGTTTGAGTGCTTTATATATTCTGGTTATTAATCCTTTGTTGTTCGGATACTTAGCAAGTATTTATTCCCATTCTGTGGGTTGTCTCTTCACTTTGTTGACTGTTTATCTTGCAAAAGTGTTTTAACTTGATGTGATCACATTTTTTCCATTTTTGCTTCGGTTGCCTGTGATTTGGGGGCTCAAGAAATCTTTGCCCAGACTAATGTCCTGGAGAGTTTCCCCAATGTTTTCTTGGAGTAATTTTCTAGCTTGAAGTCTTAAATTTAAGTATTTCATCCATTTTGATTTGATATTTGTATATGGTGAGAGATATGGGTCTAGTTTCTGACTTCTGCATATAAATAGCCAGTTTTCTCAGCACCATTTGTTGGATAGACTGTCTTTTACCCAGTGTATGTTTGTTACACCTTTGTCAAGAGTGAGTTCACTGTAGGTGTCTGAGTATTTTTTCTGGGTTCTCTATTCTGTTCTGTTGGTCTATGTGACTGTTTTTATTCGATTAACATGCTGTTTTGGTTACTATAACTCTGTAGTATAATTTGAAGTAAGGTAATGTGGTTCCTTCAGTTTTGTTCTTTCTGCTCAGGATAGTTTTGGCTATTTTGGGTCTTTTGTGGTTCCATATAAATTTTAAGATGTTGTTTATATTTCTGTGAATGTCATTGGTATTTTCATAGGAATTATATTACTTCAAGAACATGGAGTATCTTTCCATTTTTTTGTGTCCTCCTCAATTTTTGCATCAATGTTTTATAGTTCTGATTGTAGAGATTTTTCACTTCTTTGGTTCAGTTTGCTCCTAGGTATTGTATTTATTTGTAGCTGTAGTAAGTGGGATTACATTATTGATTTGTTTTACAGATTGTATGCTGTCGTCATATAGACATGTTACCGATTTTCGTATGTTGATTTTGAATCTGCAGCTTTACTGAATTTATCAGTTCTAATAGTGTTTTAATGGTATCTTTAAGTTTTTCCAAATATAAAATTATATTGCCTGCAAACAAGGATAATTTTGACTTCTTCCAATCCAGTTAGGATGCCTTTTTTCTTTCTCTTGTCTGACTCCTCTAGCTAGAACTTGCAGGGCTATGTTAAGTAACAGTGGTGAAAATGGGCATCCTTCTAGTATTCCAAATCTGAGGAAAGGCTGTAATTGTTTCCTGTTCTGTAAGATCGTAGCTATGGGTCTGTGGTATATGACTTTTACTGTGTTGAGGTATATTCTTTCTATACCCATTTTATTAATGTTGTGCATCAAGAAGAAATGTTTAATTTTATCAAATGCATTTTCAGCATTAATTGAAATGACCATATGGTTTTTGTCCTTTGTTCTGTTAAAATGTATATCACATTGAGTAATTTGTGTATGTTGAACAATCCTGGAAATCCCACTTGGTCATGCTAAATTATCTTTTTAATTTATTGGTGAATTCAGTTTAATTGGCCTGTAGTTTTCTTTTCTGATGCATCTTTGTCTGTTTTGTACGTGAAGGTAAATCTGGCCTCAGAATTAGTTTTGAAGTGTTCCTTCCTCCTCTACTTTTTGAAATAGTTTGAGTAAGATTGGTATTAGTTACTTAAATATTTTTATAATTCAGCAGTGAATACGTCTGGTCCTGGGCTTTTCTTTGCTGGAAGACTTTATTATGGCTTATCATTACTTTTTATTGGTCAATTCATGTTTTGTGTTTCTTCATATGCTGTGTCTAGGAATTCATTCATTTCTTCTGAATTTTACAAGTTATTGGCATATAGCTGTTCACAGTGGTGTCTAATGATTATTTGAATTTCTGCATTATCAGTTTGATGTTTCTGTTTTCTCTCTGATTTTATTTATTTGGGTCTTCTCTTATTTTTTTGTAATGTGAATAAAGATTTCTCCGTTTTGTTTATCTTTTTTTTTAAAAACACAACTTTTCATTAGATTGATCTTTTGTATTTTTTATTTCAATTTTATTTATATCTGCTCTAATTTTTATTATTTCTTCTACTAATTTTGAGTTTTGTTTACTCTTGCTTTCCCAGTTCTTTTAAATAATTAAATTGTTTATTTGAAGTTTTTCGACTTTTTTTGTTTTAGGTTCTTATTCCTATAAGCTTTCCTCTTATTACTCCCTTTTCTGTATTGCATAGATTTTGATATATAGTGTTCTCATTTTTATTTATTACAAGAAATTCTTTATTTTCCTTTTTGATTTCTTTATTGACTAACTGGTCATTCAAGTGCATATTGTTTAATTTCCATCTATTTGTATAGCTTCCAAAGTTCTTCTTGATGTCAATGTCTAATTTTATTTTATTGTGGTTGGAGAAGATACTTGCTATTATTTCAGAAATGTTTTGAATGTTTTAAGATTGTTTTGTGGCCTAAAATGTGGTCTATCCTTGAGAATTATTCATGTGCTGAGGAAACGAATGCCTATTGTGCAGCGTTTGGATGACATGTTCTGCAATTATCTATTATGTTCACTTGGCATATAGTGTGGAGTAAGTTCAATTTTTCTATATTAATTTTCTGTCTGAATTATCTCTCCAATGCTGAAAGTCGGGTCTTCAAGCCTCCCGCTATTATTGCGTTCAAGTTTCTCTCTCTCTTTAGCTCTAATAATATTTGCTTTATATATCTGGGTGCTTCACTGTTGGGTAAATATATTCTCCTGCTGAAATGACCTTTTTATCATTATATTATAACCTTCTCTCTTTTTTATCTTGAAATCTATTTTGTTTGCTATAAGTGTAAGTATTCTTGATCTCTTTTGGTGTCCATTCACATGGAATATCTTTTTTTCATCCCCTTATTTTCAGTCTACATGTGTCTTTACAGGTAAAGTGAATTTCTTATAAGCAACAGATCACTGGGTTCTTTATTTTAAAATCCAATCAGCCACGCTATCTCTTTTGATTGGAGAGCTTAGACTATTTACATTCCATGTTATTATTGATGAGTAAGAACTTGTTCCTGCCATTTTAAAATTTGTTTTCTCTTTGTTTTTTGGTTTGTTATCTCTTTATTCCTTATCTTCTTTATGAAGGTGATTTTCTATAGCAGTATGTTTTAATTTTTAATTTTTCTTTTTTTGTATATATGTTGTAGGTTTTTTGATTTGAGGTTACCATGGGGCTTGCAAATAACATCTTATATCCCATTATTTTCAAGTGATAACAACTTATCACTGATTGCATAAATAAATTTTTAAAAACTAATGAATAAGCAAAGAGACCACTAATAAAAACTCTACACTTTAACTTTCTCCCTTCGCTTTTTAACTTTTTGTTGTTTCTATATATACCTTATTATTACTGTCTATGTCTTGAAGAGTTGTTGTTTTTATTATTTTTAAAGGTTCATGTTTTATTCTTTCCACTTAAGATATGAGGAGCTTATATACCACAATTACAATGTTATAATATTTTCTGTCTGTGTATTTAGAATTACCAGTGTTTTTTTTTTTTTTTTAAACCTTAGATTATCTCTTTTTGCTTGTTAACATTCTTTTCTTTCAGATTGATGAACTCCCTTTAGCATTTCTTGTAGGACAGACCTGGTATTGATAAAATCCCTCAATTTTTGTTTCTCTGGAAAAGTTTTTATTTCTCCTTCATGTTTGAAGGTTATTTTGATGTATATACCATTCTAACATTAAAGCTTTTTGGTTTTCTTTCCTTCAGCACTTTAAATATGGTATAAAACTCTCTCCTTGCCAGTAGAATTTACAGTAAAAAATCTACTGCCAGACATATTGGAACTCCTTCGTATGCTATTTATTTCTTTTCTAAGCTTTTAGGATCTTTTCTTTATCCTTGACCTTCTGGAGTTTGATTATTAAATATCTTGAAGTAGACTTATTTGCATCAGATCTTCTTGATGATCTATAATCTTCTTGTACTTGAATACAAATATATTTCTCTCTCTCTCTCTCTTTTTTTTTTTTTTTTTTTAACAGAGTCTCACTCTGTCACCCAGGCCATGTTGGCCAGGATGGTCTCAATCTCCTGACCTTGTAATCCGCCCACCTTGACCTCCCAATGTGCTGGGATTACAAGCGTGAGCCACCGCGCCTGGCCGAATACTGATATATTTCTCTAGATTTGGAGTTCTCTGATATTATCCCTTTGCATATATTTAGTACCCCGCTCTTTCTCTACCTCCTCTTTCAGAACAACGACTCAGATTTGCCCCATTTTGAGGATATTTCCTAGATCTCATAGGCATATTTCATTCCTTTTCATTCTTTTCTACTTTGTTTTCTCTGACCATATATTTTCAAATAGCCTGCCTTCAAGCTCACTAATACTTTCTTATGCTTAGATCATTCTGCTATTGTGAGACTCTCATGCCAATTGAATTTTTTTTAGCTCTAAAATTTCTTCTTGAGTTTTAAAAATTATTGTAATCTCTTTATTAGGCTTATCTGATATGATTCTAAATTTCTTCTCTGTGTCATCTTGAATTTCACCGAGTTTCCTCAGGACAGTTATTTTGAATTATTTCTCTGAAAGGTCACATACCTTTGTCACTTTTTCATTATTTACTGGTGCCTTATTTAGTCTGTTTGATGAGGTCATGTTTTCCTGGATTGCCTTAATGCTTCTGGATGTTTGTTGATATCTGGGCATTGAGGAGTTAGATATATTATAACTTTCACCGTGTTCTCTTTTTTATAACCATCTTTCTTGTGAAGGCTTCCCAAGAATTTAAAGAGGAATTAGGTGTTGTGATCTAAGTATTTGGTCACTGCAGCCATATCTGCCCCAGGGGCAACCCAAGGCCAGTGACATTGTGGTTCTTGCAAACTTGTAGAGATACTGCCTTGGTGGTCTTATAGATAAGATCCGGAAGATGTATCTGGATTACCAGGCAGTGATGCCCGTTCTATTTCCTTAATTTTCCCTGGAACGACAGTCTCTCCATAGTGAGTTGCCTGGAGGCTGGGGGAGGAGTGACACAAACCCCACTGTAGCCACCACCAGTGGGATTGCACTGGGTCAGACCTGAAGCCAGCTCAACACCAGGTCTCACCCAAGCCCATGATGATCACTGCCAGGCTACTGCCAATGATCACTCAAGGCTTAAAGGTTATTCATTCAGCAGGTGGTGAATCCACCTAGGGTTGTCTTCCTTTTCAGGGTGGTAGACTGTCTCTTGAGTCAGGGTTGTTCCAAAAATGCCACCTGGGAGGCAGGGATTGGAGTCAGGAAACGTAGGAATCTACTTCTTGGTACTCTATTACCCTGTGGCTGATCTTGTACACACAAGACAACATCTTTCCCACTCTTCTCTCTCCTTTCCTCAAGAAATGAAGATTCTGATCATGACCAACACCATCCCAGGCCCACACTGGGTACTACTGCCTGACTATCACTGGTGTTCATTCAAGGGCCAGGGACCAGGGGCTCTTCAATCAGCTTGTGGTGAATGTTGCCTGGCCTGGGACTCTCTTTTCAGGGAAATGGGCTCCATTCTGGCCCAGGGCAGGTCCAGAAATGCCATCCAGTAGCCAAGGGCTGAAATTCATGACCTTAGGAGCCCATTTGGTCCTTTACCCCACTAGAGCTGACCCCACTAGAGCTGAACTAGCACCCAAGTTGCAAGACTAAGTCCCATTTACTCTTCACTCTCCTTTGCTTAAGCAGAAAGAGCCTCTTTCTATGGTCATTATATCTAGGGATGTGCTTGGTCACACCTGGAGCTAACACAGTACTGGGTCTCATCCAAGGTC
>NW_012099510.1:277037-282252 GCF_000951045.1 Mandrillus leucophaeus | reverse complement strand
TAATCTCTTTATTAGGCTTATCTGATATGATTCTAAATTTCTTCTCTGTGTCATCTTGAATTTCACCGAGTTTCCTCAGGACAGTTATTTTGAATTATTTCTCTGAAAGGTCACATACCTTTGTCACTTTTTCATTATTTACTGGTGCCTTATTTAGTCTGTTTGATGAGGTCATGTTTTCCTGGATTGCCTTAATGCTTCTGGATGTTTGTTGATATCTGGGCATTGAGGAGTTAGATATATTATAACTTTCACCGTGTTCTCTTTTTTATAACCATCTTTCTTGTGAAGGCTTCCCAAGAATTTAAAGAGGAATTAGGTGTTGTGATCTAAGTATTTGGTCACTGCAGCCATATCTGCCCCAGGGGCAACCCAAGGCCAGTGACATTGTGGTTCTTGCAAACTTGTAGAGATACTGCCTTGGTGGTCTTATAGATAAGATCCGGAAGATGTATCTGGATTACCAGGCAGTGATGCCCGTTCTATTTCCTTAATTTTCCCTGGAACGACAGTCTCTCCATAGTGAGTTGCCTGGAGGCTGGGGGAGGAGTGACACAAACCCCACTGTAGCCACCACCAGTGGGATTGCACTGGGTCAGACCTGAAGCCAGCTCAACACCAGGTCTCACCCAAGCCCATGATGATCACTGCCAGGCTACTGCCAATGATCACTCAAGGCTTAAAGGTTATTCATTCAGCAGGTGGTGAATCCACCTAGGGTTGTCTTCCTTTTCAGGGTGGTAGACTGTCTCTTGAGTCAGGGTTGTTCCAAAAATGCCACCTGGGAGGCAGGGATTGGAGTCAGGAAACGTAGGAATCTACTTCTTGGTACTCTATTACCCTGTGGCTGATCTTGTACACACAAGACAACATCTTTCCCACTCTTCTCTCTCCTTTCCTCAAGAAATGAAGATTCTGATCATGACCAACACCATCCCAGGCCCACACTGGGTACTACTGCCTGACTATCACTGGTGTTCATTCAAGGGCCAGGGACCAGGGGCTCTTCAATCAGCTTGTGGTGAATGTTGCCTGGCCTGGGACTCTCTTTTCAGGGAAATGGGCTCCATTCTGGCCCAGGGCAGGTCCAGAAATGCCATCCAGTAGCCAAGGGCTGAAATTCATGACCTTAGGAGCCCATTTGGTCCTTTACCCCACTAGAGCTGACCCCACTAGAGCTGAACTAGCACCCAAGTTGCAAGACTAAGTCCCATTTACTCTTCACTCTCCTTTTCTTAAGCAGAAAGAGCCTCTTTCTATGGTCATTATATCTAGGGATGTGCTTGGTCACACCTGGAGCTAGCACAGTACTGGGTCTCATCCAAGGTCCTCAGCAAGTAATGCCTGGCTACTGTTGAATTTTGTTCAAGGCCCAACAGCTCTTTAGTCAACAAGTGATTGATACTTCTCAGAATGAAGCCTTCCCTTCAAGTCAGTGGTTTCCCTTCTGGTCCCGGGTGTGTCTAGAAATGTCATCCAGGACGTGGACCCTGGAATGGGTGCCGTGGGACTCTGCCTGGTGCCCATTCTACTGATACCCTGATGTACTGTACCTGAGTATCATCCAAGTTGCAAAGCAAAGTCTTGTTTATTCTCCCCTCTCCCCAGCCAGAAGGAAGAAATCTCCTGGAGCTGTGAACTGTACACCCTGGGGTTGGGGTAGGTGTGACACAAGTGCCCCCTTGGCTGGCACAGCTGGTACCTCACTAGACTGTATGTACCTCAAGTCCACTGGTTCTGAGCCCAACACAATACCAGGTCTTGAGCAGATATCGCAGTCCTCATGGACTAGATTGCCTTTCTGGTTTATTTAGAACACCAGAGTACTTTAGCCTGTGGTAGTGGGGCTAGCCAGAACTCTGGTTCCTACTGCTGGGGTGAACCATTCCCCTCTGGCTGGGCCTTGTCTATCATGTTTCCTCCATGGGCACCGGCTGAATTCTTCCCTGTGTTGTTCTCAGGCGGCATTGAGTTCCAATGCAAGGTTCCACAACCACCGTGCTCTCCTTCCCTCAAGAACACAGATTCTCTCCTTGCCCCACGTGGCTACTGGCAGGGCAATTCAAGACTATGTTTCCTACCCTCTTCAGTGCCTCTTTTCTTGCTCTGATGTTAAAACCACGTACTCTAATCATTCACCTGATTTTTGGTTCTTATGAAGGTGCATTCTTGTGTGGAGACTTGTTTAATTTGGTGTTCCTGCGGGAAGGGAAAATCATCACTGCCGAGTTCCATTTGGCTTTCTTACTCCACTTCCTCTTATGATTGTTTGACATACCAAAACATGGTGCCCTCAAATACTAACTGTTTTATATCTTCATTTCCAACATTTACATTATTTATTTCTTTTCCTTACCTTAATGGAATGACCAGTACATATTTGAAAAGATGTTGTGGGAGGACAAAATTGCTTTGTTCTTGGTCTTATATTGAAATCATTCAGTCTTTTACCATTAAGTATTATGTTAGCTCTAAATTTTTCATGTTTTTTTCTTTTTATTTAATTGAGAACATTTGCTCTTATTTCTTTTTTGTTAATATTTTATAAGAAGTGTATGTTATATAAATCAGATATATTTTGTGTATCTATTGAAATGGGTATATCATTGTTCTTTA
The DNA here is from genome assembly GCF_000951045.1 of Mandrillus leucophaeus. Classification (NCBI taxonomy): domain Eukaryota; kingdom Metazoa; phylum Chordata; class Mammalia; order Primates; family Cercopithecidae; genus Mandrillus; species Mandrillus leucophaeus. The sequence continues at coordinate 279,636 of NW_012099510.1, read as the reverse complement.
ATCTCTTAATGTGATGAATTTGTTTGATTTTGGAATTCGTAATCATCAGGTGTTCCTGGGACAGGTGTTACTTGGCCATTATGTATTTATTCTTTCTATATATAGCTGAAATTAGTTTGATTAGAGTTTGTTGAATTTTTTTTACTCATATTTATCTCTTGCAATTTTTCCCCAAGTTTTGGTATCAATGTTATTTAGACTAAAACAGATTAGATTGTTTTCTTTTTATATATGTTTACCAATTGTTATAAATGTTGGTATTATTGTGTTTGACAGAATTAAGCAGTGAATTCTGTCAGTTTTTGGCAGAATCAACCAGTGAGCCATCTGGGTGTGGAGTTTTCTATGAGAGAAGTTTTAATTACCAGTTACGTTTATTGACTGAGAACTTTAAATTATTTTCCTGTTTGTTTTGGTAAATTGTGCTTTTTGCATAAATTTTTCTGTTTTGCTTAGTTGTGAATTGTATTGCTATTGAGTTGTTAATAATAATCCCTTATTGCTTTTATTGTGTTTAGCATTTGTGATGTTACTTATCTTTTCATTCCTGCTATTAGCAATTTGCTTTCTCTCTGTCTCTCTCTTTCTCTTTCACACACACACACACACACACACACACACACACACACACGCACACACACACACCTTTTTCAGTCTAGGGGTTTTGTCAATCTTATCAGGGGTTTATTTTTACTTAATGAACCATTTTTGCTATGGTTGTCATTTCAGTTTTCTTGTTTATTACATTGATTTCTGTTTTTAATCTTACTTTATTCATTTACCTTTTGGGGGGCTTAATATGCTTTTCTTTTTCTAACTGCTGAAAGTGGAAGCTTTAGCCACTGATATTAAACTGAGGCAGTGACCTCAGGAGAAAAAGAAAGAGAGATCTTAACCAGTGTAGTTCCCGACTTTCAAGAGTGAAAGTCACCCGCTTGTGATTACTCTCCAACATGTTCATGTTGTTCCATCTTGCCCCAGGCTTGTGATTGTCGTCAGCATAAGGTTTCTTCCTGTATGGGTTACTGTGACATTACTCAGGATATACTTTACAAATTCTTACAACATGGCAAACATAACTACCCTATAATTTTAGCTTTTTATGCTGTATAATTCTTATGTAAAATTACACTCTTTCATAAAATTAATTTGGAATTTTACTTCTTTCCACCCAGGTCTCTGGAATAATTATCTTACTAAGATAGGAATTAAAACTTACAAAATTTACTCTAAAAACATTTGAGTCTGGTATTAGGTGAATGAGTTTATAGGTGAATATTTTGATAGTGAATTATCGTTTTTGAATGACCGGTCCTATTCAGTGTCTCACACAGGATGTCTTACCAGTCACAACTGAGGACATGGGCATTACTGCCTAAAAAGTGCAACAAAAGTCCTTAGTATTTAGGTATTAGGAAAAAAAAAAAAAAACTCCATCAACACGGTTTCAAATTGTAAGTAGGATTACACTTAATGAGTTAAAATAATAGTGTTTAATGTATATAACTGAAGGTCCTTGAGAAGCTATTTCTTGTAATTTCTCAGTCTTGTGCAGTAAATTTTGATGTCTGATCTTCCACCAGTAATTAATCTCTGACCTTCATACATCACTTAAATGTCCGAGAGCACCAGGTCAGGGCTGAGTGAAATTGAAGCTAGTGCCAGTGCAGCTGGTTCACCTTCTTGGTTACTAAAGATAAAAGAGTATTGTTTCTATCTACAAATAGTTACAGAAACTACTTAAAAAATACAATGAACTATTTATTGCATCAAGGTTTCACAGGAGATACTTTATTTGGCATTTTAAAAGTAATTTTATTATGATATATCAGAAATACTTGGCAATATCCTTATCCAAAAAGGTATTGACGTAGTGAAGGGCAAAGTTGGGATATGGTAGGAGCAAATAAAGAAATTTTCCTTTTCAGAGGTTCTGCCTACAAAGACACCTAAAAATCATATAGTGCCTTTCTCAAATCTTTTTGTTCTTCTCTAACATGTTGTCTTCCAGAAATTATATAAAAGTTCATGTCCTTTGTAGGGACTTGGATGAAGCTGGAAACCATCATTCTCAGCAAACTATCGCAAGGACAAAAAACCAAACACCACATGTTCTCACTTATAGGTGGGAATTGAACAATGAGAACACTTGGACACAGGAAGGGGAACGTCACACATTGGGGCCTGCTGTGGGGTGGGGGGAATGGGGGAGGTATAGCATTAGGAGATCTGCGTAATGTAAATGACGAGTTAATGGATGCAGCACACCAACATGGCACATGTATACATATGTAACAAACCTGCATGTTGTGCACAAGTACCCTAGAACTTAAAGTATAATATTAAAAAAAATCAATACACTAAAAAAAATAATAAATGATAGAGTTGGCCCGTATATAGTTCTGTGTGTCTATAGCAGAATCCATAACACTGTAAAAGTTTTAAAATTTTGAATGGAAATCAAAATAGTATCCATAAGAATCATCTTTTATAATAAATAATAAGATACTGAAATGAGATTATCAAAGTGCACAATAGATTGGAAAACCCTCTGTGACACAAAAGGGATGGACAGATATGACTTCTGACTAAACAGACA